>NC_140998.1:216169939-216333285 GCF_052327205.1 Somniosus microcephalus | reverse complement strand
CCTCTCTCTCCTTCCCCCCTCTCTCTCCTTCCCCCCTCTCTCTCCTTCCCCCCTCTCTCTCCTTCCCCCCTCTCTCTCCTTCCCCCCCCTCTCTCTCTCCTTCCCCCTCTCTCTCTCTCCTTCCCCCTCTCTCTCTCCTTCCCCCTCTCTCTCTCTCCTTCCCTCTCTCTCTCTCCTTCCCTCTCTCTCTCTCTCCTTCCCCCTCTCTCTCTCTCCTTCTCTCTCTCTCTCTCTCCTTCCCCCCCCCTCTCTCTCTCTCTCTCTCCTTCCCCCCCCCTCTCCTCTCTCTCTCTCTCCTTCCCCCCCCCTCTCTCTCTCTCTCTCTCCTTCCCCCTCTCTCTCTCTCTCCTTCCCCCTCTCTCTCTCTCTCTCTCCTTCCCCCTCTCTCTCTCTCTCTCTCTCCTTCTCTCTCTCTCTCTCTCTCCTTCCCTCTCTCTCTCTCTCTCCTTCCCCCTCTCTCTCTCTCTCTCCTTCCCCCTCTCTCTCTCCTTCCCCCTCTCTCTCTCTCCTTCCCCCTCTCTCTCTCTCTCTCTCTCTCTCTCTCTCCCCCGCTTCCCCTCTCTCTCGCTCTCTCTCTCCTTCCCCCTCTCTCTCGCTCTCTCTCTCCTTCCCCCTCTCTCTCTCTCTCTCCCCCCCTTCCCCCTCTCTCTCTCTCTCGCCCCCCCTTCGTTAAACCATCAGAAAGCCAAGAAGAAGAAGATTGACAAGTTCACCGCGAAGGACCTGGGCCTCGACATCTCCAGCAAGCTGCAGACATTAAGTGTAGATGACCCACCCAATCGCACGGCCGGCGTGAAAGTGGAGTCGGTGCAACAGCTCGTGGACAAGCTGAAGGAAATCGGCCGGATTTGAGAGAGGGCGGAGGTCAGTGGAGGAAGACGGAGGAAGTCGGTGGGGCGGGGTGGAGGGCGGCCTGTGTTTGAGGGAGATCCCCTCATAACCCAGCCACACTTCACTTCTGTGATACCACAGGAACAGGAGGAGGCCCATTCAGCCCCTCGAGCCTGTTACACAGGAACAGGAGGAGGCCCATTCAGCCCCTCGAGCCTGTTACACAGGAACAGGAGGAGGCCCATTCAGCCCCTCGAGCCTGTTACACAGGAACAGGAGGAGGCCCATTCAGCCCCTCGAGCCTGTTACACAGGAACAGGAGGGCCCATTCAGGCCCTCGAGCCTGTTACACAGGAACAGGAGGAGGCCCATTCAGCCCCTCGAGCCTGTTACACAGGAACAGGAGGAGGCCCATTCAGCCCCTCGAGCCTGTTACACAGGAACAGGAGGAGGCCCATTCAGCCCCTTGAGCCTGTTACACAGGAACAGGAGGAGGTCCATTCAGCCCCTCGAGCCTGTTACACAGGAACAGGAGGAGGCCCATTCAGCCCCTCGAGCCTGTTACACAGGAACAGGCGGAGGCCCATTCATTTCTCTCAACCCTATCAAATCCTTTAATCATCTCAAACACCTCAATTAGATCGCCCCTTAATCTTCTAAACTCTAAAGAACACAAGCCCAGATGTGCCAACCTGTCCTGGTGATTTAACCCTTTTAGTCTTGGGTGTGTTTGATGGGACAGTGTAGAGGGAGCTTTACTCTGTATCTAACCCATGCTGTACCTGCCCTGGGAGTGTTTGATGGGGACAGTGTAGAGGGAGCTTTACTCTGTATCTAACCCGTGCTGTACCTGCCCTGGGAGTGTTTGATGGGACAGTGTAGAGGGAGCTTTACTCTGTATCTAACCCGTGCTGTACCTGCCCTGGGAGTGTTTGATGAGACAGTGTAGAGGGAGCTTTACTCTGTATCTAACCCGTGCTGTACCTGCCCTGGGAGTGTTTGATGGGACAGTGTAGAGGGAGCTTTACTCTGTATCTAACCTGTGCTGTACCTGTCCTGGGAGTGTTTGATGGGACAGTGTAGAGGGAGCTTTACTCTGTACCTAACCCCGTGCTGTACCTGCCCTGGGAGTGTTTGATGGGACAGTGTAGAGGGAGCTTTACTCTGTATCGAACCCGTGCTGTACCTACCATGGGCGTGTTTGATGGGACAGTGCAGAGGGAGCTTTACTCTGTACCTAACCTGTGCTGTACCTGCCATGGGAGTGTTTGATGGGACAGTGTCCAGGGAGCTTTACTCTGTATCTAACTCGTGCTGTACCTGCCCTGGGAGTGTTTGATGGGACAGTGTAGAGGGAGCTTTACTCTGTATCTAACCCGTGCTGTACCTGCCCTGGGAGTGTTTGATGGGACAGTGTAGAGGGAGCTTTACTCTATATCTAACCCGTGCTGTACCTGCCCTGGGAGTGTTTGATGGGACACTGTAGAGGGAGCTTTACTCTGTATCTAACCCGTGCTGTACCTGCCCTGGGAGTGTTTGATGGGACAGTGTAGAGGGAGCTTTACTCTGTATCTAACCTGTGCTGTACCTGCCCTGGGAGTGTTTGATGGGACAGTGTAGAGGGAGCTTTACTCTGTATCTAACCCGTGCTGTACCTGCCCTGGGAGTGTTTGATGGGACAGTGTAGAGGGAGCTTTACTCTGTATCTAACCTGTGCTGTACCTGCCCTGGGAGTGTTTGATGGGACAGTGTAGAGGGAGCTTTACTCTGTATCTAACCCATGCTGTACCTGCCCTGGGAGTGGTTGATGAATAGAATGGAATATCTTCATTTTTTGCCCGTTAACCTGAGACTGTTCTCTCTTGCTCAGGGCCCCAGCACGACTCTCGCTGCTACGTCTTGGTATCCGTATCTCTGATTGGTGCGTGAAATGGCCAATCCCTGTGCGGGACAGTTCACCCAATGCCTAAGGGATCTTTTGAGTATTCCGTTAATTTTACTGAGCTGTATGTATCGGGACAATCGTCCCTGGAGAGAGAGCAGGACAAAATTAATAAATATCATTTCTGTATTTTAAAAAAAAAACATTTATCTGCAAATCTGTTTCTGCTCTGAGATTGCCATACACACCAATACTATTAGGATAAACCTTATCTTTTTCAGAAGAGATTCTTAAAGACTGAGAATGTAATATTACATTGAATGTACAACACAGGAACAGGCCATTCGGACCATCTGCTCCACAACAGCCTCCTCCCACCCCTCTTCATCTCACCCCATCAACACCAGCCTCCTCCCACCCCTCTTCATCTCACCCCATCAACACCAGCCTCCCCCCACCCCTCTTCATCTCACCCCATCAACACCAGCCTCCTCCCACCCCTCTTCATCTCACCCCATCAACACCAGCCTCCTCCCACCCCTCTTCATCTCACCCCATCAACACCAGCCTCCTCCCACCCCTCTTCATCTCACCCCGTCAACACCAGCCTCCTCCCACCCCTCTTCATCTCACCCCGTCAACACCAGCCTCCTCCCACCCCTCTTCATCTCACCCCGTCAACACCAGCCCCCTCCCACCCCTCTTCATCTCACCCCATCAACACCAGCCTCCTCTCACCCCTCTTCATCTCACCCCATCAACACCAGCCTCCTCCCACCCCTCTTCATCTCACCCCATCAACACCAGCCTCCTCCCACCCCTCTTCATCTCACCCCGTCAACACCAGCCTCCTCCCACCCCTCTTCATCTCACCCCGTCAACACCAGCCCCCTCCCACCCCTCTTCATCTCACCCCATCAACACCAGCCTCCTCCCACCCCTCTTCATCTCACCCCATCAACACCAGCCTCCTCCCACCCCTCTTCATCTCACCCCATCAACACCAGCCTCCTCCCACCCCTCTTCATCTCACCCCGTCAACACCAGCCTCCTCCCACCCCTCTTCATCTCACCCCATCAACACCAGCCTCCTCCCACCCCTCTTCATCTCACCCCGTCAACACCAGCCTCCTCCCACCCCTCTTCATTTCACCCCATCAACACCAGCCTCCTCCCACCTCTCTTCATCTCACCCCATCAACAGCAGCCTCCTCCCACCCCTCTTCATCTCACCCCATCAACACCAGCCTCCTCCCACCTCTCTTCATCTCACCCCATCAACAGCAGCCTCCTCCCACCCCTCTTCATCTCACCCTGTCAACACCAGCCTCCTCCCACCCCTCTTCATCTCACCCTGTCAACACCAGCCCCCTCCCACCCCTCTTCATCTCACCCTGTCAACACCAGCCCCCTCCCACCCCTCTTCATCTCACCCCATCAACACCAGCCTCCTCCCACCCCTCTTCATCTCACCTTATCAACACCAGCCTCCTCCCACCCCTCTTCATCTCCCCCCATCAACACCAGCCTCCTCCCACCCCTCTTCATCTCACCCCATCAACACCAGCCTCCTCCCACCCCTCTTCATCTCACCCCATCAACACCAGCCTCCTCCCTCCCCTCTTCATCTCCCCCCATCAACACCAGCCTCCTCCCACCCCTCTTCATCTCACCCCATCAACACCAGCCTCCTCCCACCCCTCTTCATCTCACCCCATCAACACCAGCCTCCCCCCACCCCTCTTCATCTCACCCCATCAACACCAGCCTCCTCCCACCCCTCTTCATCTCACCCCATCAACACCAGCCTCCTCCCACCCCTCTTCATCTCACCCCATCAACACCAGCCTCCTCCCACCCCTCTTCATCTCACCCCATCAACACCAGCCTCCTCCCACCCCTCTTCATCTCACCCCGTCAACACCAGCCTCCTCCCACCCCTCTTCATCTCACCCCGTCAACACCAGCCTCCTCCCACCCCTCTTCATCTCACCCCGTCAACACCAGCCCCCTCCCACCCCTCTTCATCTCACCCCATCAACACCAGCCTCCTCCCACCTCTCTTCATCTCACCCCATCAACACCAGCCTCCTCCCACCTCTCTTCATCTCACCCCATCAACAGCAGCCTCCTCCCACCCCTCTTCATCTCACCCCATCAACACCAGCCTCCTCCCACCTCTCTTCATCTCACCCCATCAACAGCAGCCTCCTCCCACCCCTCTTCATCTCACCCTGTCAACACCAGCCTCCTCCCACCCCTCTTCATCTCACCCTGTCAACACCAGCCCCCTCCCACCCCTCTTCATCTCACCCCATCAACACCAGCCTCCTCCCACCCCTCTTCATCTCACCCTGTCAACACCAGCCCCCTCCCACCCCTCTTCATCTCACCCCATCAACACCAGCCTCCTCCCACCCCTCTTCATCTCACCCTGTCAACACCAGCCCCCTCCCACCCCTCTTCATCTCACCCCATCAACACCAGCCCCCTCCCACCCCTCTTCATCTCACCCTGTCAACACCAGCCCCCTCCCACCCCTCTTCATCTCACCCCATCAACACCAGCCTCCTCCCACCCCTCTTCATCTCACCTTATCAACACCAGCCTCCTCCCACCCCTCTTCATCTCCCCCCATCAACACCAGCCTCCTCCCACCCCTCTTCATCTCACCCCATCAACACCAGCCTCCTCCCACCCCTCTTCATCTCACCCCATCAACACCAGCCTCCTCCCACCCCTCTTCATCTCACCCCATCAACACCAGCCTCCTCCCTCCCCTCTTCATCTCCCCCCATCAACACCAGCCTCCTCCCACCCCTCTTCATCTCACCCCATCAACACCAGCCTCCTCCCACCCCTCTTCATCTCACCCCGTCAACACCAGCCTCCTCCCACCCCTCTTCATCTCACCCCATCAACACCAGCCTCCTCCCACCCCTCTTCATCCCACCCCGTCAACACCAGCCTCCTCCCACCCCTCTTCATCTCACCCCATCAACACCAGCCTCCTCCCACCCCTCTTCATCTCACCCCATCAACACCAGCCTCCTCCCACCCCTCTTCATCTCACCCCGTCAACACCAGCCTCCTCCCACCCTTCTTCATCTCCCCCCATCAACACCAGCCTCCTCCCACCCCTCTTCATCTCACCCCATCAACACCAGCCTCCTCCCGCCCCTCTTCATCTCACCCCATCAACACCAGCCTCCTCCCACCCCTCTTCATCTCACCCCATCAACATATCCTTCTATCCCTTTCTCCCTCGTGTGATTATCCAGCTTCCCCTTAAATGTATCTCTGCTCTTCGCCTCAACCACTCCCTGTGGGAGCGAGTTCCCCATTCTCACCACTCTCTGGGGAAAGAAGTTTCTCCTGAATTCCCTATTGGATTTATCAGTGACTATCTTATATTGATCGCCCCTAGTTCTGGCCTCCCCCACAAGTCACAGATCACAGAATCACAGAAACCCCACAGTGCAGATAGAGGCCATTTCGGCCCATCGAGCCTGCACCGACACATATCCCACCCTATCCCCGTAACCCCACATATTTAATCCCCCTAATACTAAGGGTCAATCAACCGAACCCGCACATCTTTGGACTGTGGGAGGAAACCGGAGCACCCGGAGAAAACCCACGCAGACACGGGGAGAATGTGCAAACTCCACACAGACAGTCACCCGAGGCCGGATTCGAACCCGGGTCCCTGGCGCTGTGAGGCAACAGTGCTAACCACTATGCCACCGTGTCTGCCCGAAGTGGAAACATCTTCTCTACGTCTACCCTATCGAACCCCTTCATAATTTTAAAGCCCTCGATCAGGTCACCCCTCAGCCTTCTCCTTTCTAGAGAAAAGAGCCCCCGCCTGTTCAATCTTTTCTGACGGGTATAACCTCGCAGATCTGGTATCATCCTTGTAAATCTTTTTTGCACCTTCTCCAGTACCTGTACATCCTTTTCATAATATGGAGACCAGAACTGTGCACAGTGCTCCAAGTGTGGTCTAACCAAGGTATATGGAGACCAGAACTGAGCACAGTGCTCCCAGTGTGGTCTAACCAAGGTATATGGAGACCAGAACTGTGCACAGTGCTCCAAGTGTGGTCTAACCAAGGTATATGGAGACCAGAACTGTGCACAGTGCTCCAAGTGTGGTCTAACCAAGGTATCTGGAGACCAGAACTGTGCACAATGCTCCAAGTGTGGTCTAACCAAGGTATATGGAGACCAGAACTGTGCACAGTGCTCCAAGTGTGGACTAACCAAGGTATACGGAGACCAGAACTGTGTACGGTGCTCCACAGCACCCCAGCATTCACAGCTTTCTGGGGGAGAGAGTTCCAGATTTCCACCCCCCTTTGTGTGAAGAAGTGCTTCCTGACATCACCCCTGAACGGCCTGGCTCTAATTTTAAGGTTCTGCCCCCCTTGTTCTGGACTCCCCCCACCAGAGGAAATAGTTTCTCTCTCTCTCTACCCTATCGACTCCTTTAATCATCCCAAACACCTCGATTAGATCACCCCTTAATCTTCTAAACTCCAGGGAATACAAACCTAGTCTGTACCACGCTGTCCTGGTGATTTAACCCTTTCAGCCCCCGGGGTATCGTTCTGGTGAATCTGCGCTTCTCCCCCCTCCGAGGCCCAGATATCCTTCCCGAGGTGAGTTCACCAGCCAGTGGCACAGGGGAAATGGAGGCCAACTCGACAACAAGCAGGAAACATAGAAACATAGAAGATAGGAGCAGGAGTAGGCCATTCGGCCCCTCGAGCCTGCTCCGCCATTCAATGAGATCATGGCTGATCATCCAAGTTCAGTACCCTGTCCCTGCCTTCTCCCCGTATCCCTTGATCCCTTTAGACTTAAGAAATATATCCAACTCCTTCTTGAATATATTTAATGAATTGGCCTCAACTGCCTTGTGTGGTAGAGAATTCCACAGGTTCACCACTCTCTGGGTGAAGAAATTCCTCCTCATCTCTGTCCTAAATGGCTTACCCCTTATCCTTAGACTGTGACCCCTGGTTCTGGACACCCCCGCCATCGGGAACATCCTTCCTGCATCTAGTCTGTCTAGTCCTGTTAGAATTTTATAAGTTTCAATGAGATCCCCTCTCATTCTTCTAAACTCCAGCGAGTACAAGCCCAATCGACCCAATCTCTCCTCATACATCATTCCTGCCACCCCAGGTATCAGTCTGGTGAATCTTCGCTGCACTCCCTCCATGGCAAGAACATCCTTCCTCAGATAAGGCGACCAAAACTGCACACAATACTTAAGATGTGGTCTCACCAAGACCCTGTACAACTGTAGCAAGAAATCCTTGTTACTGTACTCGAACCCTCTCGCTACGAAGGCCAACATACCATTTACCTTCTTAACCGCCTGCTGCACCTGTATGCTTACCTTCAGCGACTGGTGCACAAGGACACCCGGGTCTCATTGCACTTCCCCTTCTCCCAATCTATTGCCATTCAGATAATAATCTGCCTTCCTGTTTTTGACACCAAAGTGGATAATCTCGCATTTATCCACGTTATATTGCATCTGCCATGCTTCTGCCCAATCACCCAACCTGTCCAAATCATCCTGGAGTTTCTCGGCATCCTCCTCACAGCACACACGCCCACCCAGCTTTGTGTCGTCTGCAAACTTGGAGATATTACATCTAGTTCCCTCGTCTAGATCATTGATATATATTGTGAATAGCTGGGGTCCTAGGACCGATCCCTGCGGTACCCCACTAGTCACTGCCTGCCACTTGGAAAAAGACCCGTTTATTCCAACTCTTTGCTTCCTGTCTGCCAACCAGTTCTCTATCCAAGTCAGTACCTTACCCCCAATCCCATGTGCCTTAACTTTACACACTAATCTCTTATGCGGGACCTTATCGAAAGCCTTCTGAAAGTCCAAATACACCACATCCACTGGTTCTCCCTTATCTATTTTACCAGTTACATCCTCAAAAAATTCCAGTAGATTAGTCAAGCACGATTTACCTTTTGTAAATCCATGTTGACTTTGTCCAATCCTGTCATTGTTTTCCAAGTGCTCTGCTATTACATCTTTTATAATGGACTCTAGCATTTTCCCCACTACCGATGTCAGGCTTACCGGTCTGTAATTCCCCGTTTTCTCTCTACCACCTTTTTTGAATAGTGGGGTAACATTAGCTACCCTCCAATCCATGGGAACTGTTCCAGAGTCTATCGAGTTCTGGAAGATGATCAGCAAAGCATCAACTATTTCTCGGGTGGACGTTTAAGATCCCACGGCCATCATTTTGAAGAAGAGCCGGGGGGTGTTCTCCCCGGTGTCCTGGGGCCGATATTTATCCCTCAACCAAACATCAACACACACATGATCTGGGTCGTTTATCTCATTGCTGTTTGTGGGAGCTTGCTGTGCGCAAAGCTGGGTGGGCGTGTGTGCTGTGAGGAGGATGCCGAGAAACTCCAGGATGATTTGGACAGGTTGGGTGATTGGGCAGAAGCATAGCAGATGCAATATAATGTGGATAAATGTGAGGCTATCCACTTTGGTGTCAAAAACAGGAAGGCAGATTATTATCTGAATGGCAATAGATTGGGAGAAGGGGAAGTGCAACGAGACCTGGGTGTCCTTGTGCACCAGTCGCTGAAGGTAAGCATGCAGGTGCAGCAGGCGGTTAAGAAGACAAATGCTATGTTGGCCTTCGTAGCGAGAGGATTCGAGTACAGGAACAAGGATGTCTTGCTGCAGTTGTACAAGTCCTTGGTGAGACCACACCTTGAGTATTGTGTGCAGTTTTGGTCGCCTTATCTGAGGAAGGATGTTCTTGCCATGGAGGGAGTTCAGCGAAGATTCACCAGGCTGATACCTGGGATGGCAGGAATGACGTACGAGGAGAGATTGAGTCAATTGGGCTGATACTCGCTGGAGTTTAGAAGAATGAGAGGGGATCTCATTGAAGCGTTTAAAATTCTGACAAGACTGGACAGACTAGATGCAGGAAGGATGTTCCCGATGGCGGGGGAGTCCAGAACCAAGGGTCACAGTCTAAGGATAAGGGGTAAGCCATTTAGGACAGAGATGAGGAGGAATTTCTTCACCCAGAGAGTGGTGAACCTGTGGAATTCTCTACCACACAAGGCAGTAGAGGCCAATTCATTAAATATATTCAAGAAGGAGTTGGATATATTTCTTAAGGCTAAAGGGATCAAGGGATATGGGGAGAAAGCAGGGACAGGGTACTGAATTTGGATGATCAGCCATGATCTCATTGAATGGCGGAGCAGGCTCGAGGGGCCGAATGGCCTACTCCTGCTCCTATCTTCTATGCTTCTAAATTGGCGTTTCCTACATTACAACAGTGACCACACTTCAAAAAAATGTAATTCATTGACTGTGAAGCGCTTTGGGATGTCCTGAGGTGGTGCGAGGTGATGGAGAAACGCGAGTCTTTATATAATGATTAGCTGGTGCTGGTAAACCGCAAAACCTAGCTGTCCCGTTTCCTGCCGTGTTTTAACCACAGATATTCTATCCGATTATTGCGACAGAAGACTTTCTTCTACAGTTTGTGCCAGCGGGGAGTTAACAGGAGGTCCGCTGGTTCAGTGGCAATGGAGCTGCTTGTTAACCACCCAACTGGTTCACCAATGTCCTTCAGGGAAGGAAATCTACCACCCTGACCCGGTCTGGCTGATGTGTGACTCCAGTCTCGAACACCAGCGTGGTTGCCTCTTAACTGCCCCTCTGAACAGGCCAGTGATGTTCGTATTAAACCCGCTACCACCGGATCAAGATAAACGGCCATCACCACCTTTTCAAGGCATCGAGGGATAAAGAAAGACTCCCATTTCTCCAGCGCCTTTCACCACCTCAGGACGTCCCAAAGCGCTTCACAGCCAATGAAGTACTTTTTGAAGTGTGGTCACTGTTGGAATGTAGGAAACGTGGCAGCCAATTTGTGCACAGCAAGCTCCCACAACAGCAATGTGATAATGACCCAGATCGTCTGTTTTTAGTGATGTTGTTTGAGAGATAAATATTGGCCCCAGGACACCGGGGAGAACTCCCCCCTGCTCTTCTTCCAAATAGTGGCCGTGGGATCTTTAACATCCACCTGAGGCCAGACGGAGCCTCGGTTTAAAGCCTCATTCGAAAGACTGCCCCTCCGACAGTGCGGCACTCCCTCAGTACTGCCCCTCCGACAGTGCGTCGCTCCCTCAGTACTGCCCCTCTGACAGTGCGGCGCTCCCTCTGTACTGCCCCTCCGACAGTGCAGTGCTCCCTCAGTACTGCCCCTCTGACAGTGCGGTGCTCCCTCAGTACTGCCCCTCCGACAGTGCGGTGCTCCCTCAGTACTGCCCCTCCGACAGTGCAACACTCCATCAGTACTGCCCCTCTGACAGTGCGGCGCTCCCTCAGTACTGCCCCTCTGACAGTGCGGTGCTCCCTCAGTACTGCCCCTCTGACAGTGCGGTGCTCCCTCAGTACTGCCCCTCCGACAGTGCGGCGCTCCCTCAGTACTGCCCCTCCGACAGTGCAGCTCTTCCTCAGTACTGCCCCTCCGACAGTGCAGCTCTTCCTCAGTACTGCCCCTCTGACAGTGCGGCGCTCCCTCAGTACCGCCCCTCCGACAGTGCGGTGCTCCCTCAGTACTGCCCCTCCGACAGTGCAACACTCCATCAGTACTGCCCCTCTGACAGTGCGGCGCTCCCTCAGTACTGCCCCTCTGACAGTGCGGTGCTCCCTCAGTACTGCCCCTCTGACAGTGCGGTGCTCCCTCAGTACTGCCCCTCTGACAGTGCGGTGCTCCCTCAGTACTGCCCCTCTGACAGTGCGGTGCTCCCTCAGTACTGCCCCTCTGACAGTGCGGTGCTCCCTCAGTACTGCCCCTCTGACAGTGCGGTGCTCCCTCAGTACTGCCCCTCCGACAGTGCGGCGCTCCCTCAGTACTGCCCCTCCGACAGTGCGGCGCTCCCTCAGTACTGCCCCTCCGACAGTGCGGCGCTCCCTCAGTACTGCCCCTCCGACAGTGCGGCGCTCCCTCAGTACTGCCCCTCCGACAGTGCGGCGCTCCCTCAGTACTGCCCCTCTGACAGTGCGGCGCTCCCTCAGTACTGCCCCTCTGACAGTGCGGTGCTCCCTCAGTACTGCCCCTCCGACAGTGCAGCTCTTCCTCAGTACTGCCCCTCCGACAGTGCGGCGCTCCCTCAGTACTGCCCCTCCGACAGTGCGGCGCTCCCTCAGTACTGCCCCTCCGACAGTGCGGCGCTCCCTCAGTACTGCCCCTGCGACAGTGCGGCGCTCCCTGAATGTTGGTACTGGATGGAGAATAAATTCCGGCCTTGCCAGCGATGCCCACATCCCAAGCATGAATGAACTAATAAAGTTGCCCATGTGCCAAGCCAATGACCCCAGCTCTCTGTCCGCCCTGTGTGTAATAAGCAGCGGGTGAGCTGTCAAATGCCGCTCGTCCACCTTAGTTAGATACACAGGTAAGCCATGCCTTGTTTATTTGATGTACACTCATTGAATTCCTTTTCTTCCCCGTGTGGGGCCTTGCGTTTACCATGAAAACCTCAGCCTTGGTTGCCGGCAGTCAGTGTTTAAGGGAGTAAATATTGGAGGGAGGCCACTTCAAACATCTCATAAGGTCCCAGCCTTGCCCGGGGACAGTTGCTGATGAAAGGATCCCTCACAAGTTGAATTCAGAGGTCTTTCTAGGTAACGCCTGGTAGGTGTGACCTCCTGTACTGGGTTCAATCATCTGAGTCAGAAGGGAAAAAGTTTCCAGAGTTCTGCTCCCCCACATCCCCCTCCCCAGATATGTGGCTCGGGTTGTCTCATTGTCGCTCCTGGGCCACCACTACACAGTATATACGGCACAGAAACAGACCGTTCGGCCCATCTGCTCCGTGCCAGTGTTTGTGCTCCACACCAGGCTCCTCCCCACCCTGAGGGAGCGCCGCACTGTCGGAGGGGCAGTACTGAGGGAGCGCCGCACTGTCGGAGGGTCAGTACTGAGGGAGCGCCGCACCGTCGGAGTGGCAATACTGAGGGAGCACCGCACTGTCGGAGGGGCAGTACTGAGGGAGCGCCGCACTGTCGGAGGGGCAGTACTGAGGGAGCGCCGCACCGTCGGAGTGGCAATACTGAGGGAGCGCCGCACTGTCGGAGGGGCAGTACTGAGGGAGTGCCGCACTGTCGGAGGGGCAGTACTGAGGGAGCGCCGCACTGTCGGAGGGGCGGTGCTGAGGGAGCGCCGCACCGTCGGAGTGGCAATACTGAGGGAGCGCCGCACTGTCGGAGGGGCAGTACTGAGGGAGTGCCGCACTGTCAGGGGCAGGACTGAGGGAGTGCCGCACTGTCGGAGGGGCAGTACTGAGGGAGTGCCGCACTGTCGGAGGGGCAGTACTGAGGGAGCGCCGCACTGTCGGAGGGACAGTACTGAGGGAGCGCCGCACTGTCGGAGGGGCAGTACTGAGGGAGTGCCGCACTGTCAGGGGCAGCACTGAGGGAGCGACGCACTGTCAGAGGGGCAGTACTGAGGGAGCGCCACACTGTCGGAGGGGCAGTACTGAGGGAGTGCCGCACTGTCGGAGGTGCCGTCTTTCAGATGAGACGTCAAACTGAGGCCCCATCTGCCCTGTCAGGCGGATGTAAAAGATCCCACGGCCACTATTGGAAGAAGAGCAGGGGGAGTTCTCCCCGGTGTCCTGGGGCCAATAATTATCCCTGAACCAACATCACTAAAACAGATGATCTGGTCATTATCACATTGCTGTTTGTGGGAGCTTGCTGTGCGCAAATTTGCTGCCACGTTTCCTACATTACAACAGTGACCACACTTCAAAAAAAGTACTTCATTGGCTGTGAAGCGCTTTGGGACGTCCTGAGGTGGGGAAAGGTGCTGGAGAAATGGGAGTTCTTTATATAAATGCAGTTGTTGTTGAATAAGATTTTTTTAGACAAGGGGTTCGGTAAAAGATTCTTAGTTAGGAAATGGGCCATTAATCTGGTGGCTGCAAACATCAAGCCCTCTGCATAGCAACCCAAAGGCGACATTCCCATTGTGTCCAGATTGGCTCTGATCTCAACTGATCTCCTGGGTGTTCTTGTGCACCAGTCGCTGAAGGTAAGCATGCAGGTGCAGCAGGCGGTTAAGAAGGCAAATGGTATGTTGGCCTTCGTAGCGAGAGGATTTGAGTACAGGGACAAGGATGTCTTGCTGCAGTTGTACAAGTCCTTGGTGAGACCACACCTTGAGTATTGCGTGCAGTTTTGGTCGCCTTATCTGAGGAAGGATGTTCTTGCCATGGAAGGAGTTCAGCGAAGATTCACCAGACTGATACCTGGGATGGCAGGAATGACGTATGAGGAGAGATTGGGTTGATAGGGCTTATATTCGCTAGAGTTTAGAAGAATGAGAGGGGATCTCATTGAAACATAAAATTCTACAGGACTAGACAGACTAGATGCAGGAAGGATGTTCCCGATGGTCGGGGAGTCCAGAACCAGGGGTCACAGTCTAAGGATAAGGGGTAAGCCATTTAGGACAGAAATGAGGAGGAATTTCTTCACCCAGAGAGTGGTGAACCTGTGGAATTCTCTACCACAGAGGGCAGTTGAGGCCAATTCATTAAATATATTCAAGAAGGAGTTAGATATATTTCTTAAGGCTAAAGGGATCAAGGGATATGGGGAGAAGGCAGGGACAGGGTACTGAATTTGGATGATCAGCCATGATCTCATTGAATGGCGGAGCAGGCTCGAGGGGCCGAATGGCCTACTCCTGCTCCTATCTTCTATGTTTCTGTGTTTCTATGTTTCTCTGCATAGCAACCCTGGACCAAAGACGACACTCCCATTGTGTCAACAGGGTCAAAGGTTCGCCCTCCATATTGGCTCTGATCTCGACAATAAAAGATTAACGGGGACAGCTCAAAGCCTCGCCGTCCTCTTTATTCAGCCGAGGTCGAGGGTGTCCAAACGCTCATCCTCCGTGCGCGCGTTTATCAAACACCTGGCCGTGCGATCCTTTGCTGCTGTCACTCGCTGTGGAGAGGATTAACCCTTTCAGCCCTCCTCCCGCTTACAGCCACTCAATTATAAAGAAAAAGACCAGCATTTCTGCATTTGTGATCCATTTGGGTAGGAAGAAGGAGAACAGACACTATAAACTGAAGGGCACAATTCTAAAGGGGGTGAACGAACAGAGAGACCTGTGGGTGTATGTGCACAAATCGTTGAAGGTGTCAGGGCAGGTTGAGAAAGCGCTTAAAAAAGCATACGGGATCCTGAGCTTCATAAATAGAGGCACAGGGTACAAAATCAAGGAAGGTTAAGGGGAGATTGACCAGAATGGTGCCAAGGATGAGGGACTTCAGTGATGTGGAGAGACTGGAGAAGCTGGGGTTGTTCTCCTTAGAGCAGAGAGGGTTAAGGGGAGATTGACCAGAATGGTCCCAGGGATGAGGGACTTCAGTGATGTGGAGAGACTGGAGAAGCTGGGGTTGTTCTCATTAGAGCAGAGAAGGTTAAGGGGAGATTGACCAGAATGGTCCCAGGGACGAGCGACTTCAGTGATGTGGAGAGACTGGAGAAGCTGGGGTTGTTCTCCTTAGAGCAGAGAAGGTTAAGGGGAGATTGACCAGAATGGTCCCAGGGATGAGGGACTTCAGTGATGTGGAGAGACTGGAGAAGCTGGGGTTGTTCTCCTTAGAGCAGAGAAGGTTAAGGGGAGATTGACCAGAATGGTCCCAGGGATGAGGGACGTCAGTGATGTGCAGAGACTGGAGAAGCTGGGATTGTTCTCCTTAGAGCAGAGAAGGTTAAGGGGAGATTGACCAGAATGGTCCCAGGGATGAGGGACTTCAGTGATGTGGAGAGACTGGAGAAGATGGGGTTGTTCTCCTTAGAGCAGAGAAGGTTAAGGGGAGATTGACCAGAATGGTCCCAGTGATGAGGGACTTCAGTGATGTGGAGAGACTGGAGAAGCTGGGGTTGTTCTCCTTAGAGCAGAGAAGGTTAAGGGGAGATTGACCAGAAAGGTACCAGGGATGAGGGACTTCAGTGATGTGGAGAGACTGGAGAAGCTGGGGTTGTTCTCCTTAGAGCAGAGAAGGTTAAGGGGAGATTGACCAGAATGGTCCCAGGGATGAGGGACTTCAGTGATGTGGAGAGACTGGAGAAGCTGGGGTTGTTCTCCTTAGAGCAGAGAAGGTTAAGGGGAGATTGACCAGAATGGTCCCAGGGATGAGGGACTTCAGTGATGTGGAGAGACTGGAGAAGCTGGGGTTGTTCTCCTTAGAGCAGAGAAGGTTAAGGTGAGATTGACCAGAATGGTCCCAGGGATGAGGAACTTCAGTTACATGGATGGACTGGAGAAGCTGGGGTTGTTCTCCTTAGAGCAGAGAAGGTTAAGGGGAGATTGACCAGAATGGTCCCAGGGATGAGGGACCTCAGTGATATGGAGAGATTGGAGAAGCTGGGATTGTTCTCCTTAGAGCAGAGAAGGTTGAGAGGAGATTGACCAGAATGGTGCCAGGGATGAGGGACTTCAGTGATGTGCAGAGACTGGAGAAGCTGGGATTGTTCTCCTTAGAGCAGAGAAGGTTAAGGGGAGATTGACCAGAATGGCCCCAGGGATGAGGGACTTCAGTGATGTGGAGAGACTGGAGAAGCTGGGATTGTTCTCCTTAGAGCAGAGAAGGTTGAGAGGAGATTGACCAGAATGGTGCCAGGGATGAGGGACTTCAGTGACGTGGAGAGACTGGAGAAGCTGGGGTTGTTCTTCTTAGAGCAGAGAAGGTTAAGGGGAGATTGACCAGAATGGTCCCAGGGATGAGGGACTTCAGTGATGTGGAGAGATTGGAGAAGCTGGGATTGTTCTCCTTAGAGCAGAGAAGGTTAAGGTGAGATTGACCAGAATGGTCCCAGGGATGAGGGACTTCAGTGATGTGGAGAGACTGGAGAAGCTGGGGTTGTTCTCCTTAGAGCAGAGAAGGTTAAGGAGGAGATTGACCAGAATGGTCCCAGGGATGAGGGACTTCAGTATGTGGAGAGACTGGAGAAGCTGGGGTTGTTCTCCTTAGAGCAGAGAAGGTTAAGGGGAGATTGACCAGAATGGTCCCAGGGATGAGGGACTTCAGTGATGTGGAGAGACTGGAGAAGCTGGGGTTGTTCTCCTTAGAGCAGAGAAGGTTGAGAGGAGATTTGATCGAGGTGTTCAAAATCATGAGGGGTCTGGACAGAGTAGATAGAGAGAAACTGTTCCCATTGGCGGAAGGGTTGAGAACCAGAGGACACAGATTTAAGGGGATTGGCAGAACAACCAAAGGCGACATGAGGAAACGCTTTTTTACGCAGCGAGTGGTTAGGATCTGGAATGCGCTGCCTGAAAGGGTGGTGGAGGCAGATTCAATCGTGGCTTTCAAAAGGGAATTGGATAAGTATCTGAAGGAAAAAAAATTGCAGGGCTACGGGGAAAGGGCGGCGGAGTGGGACTAGCTGAAGCGCTCTTGCAGAGAGCCGGCACGGGCTCGAGGGGCCGAATGGCCTCCTTCTGTGCTGTAACCATTCTATGATTCTCCAGCGCCTTTCACCACCCCAGGACGTCCCAAAGCACCTCACAGACGAGGAAGTACCATTTTTGAAGTGTGGTCACTGTTGCAATGTGGGAAACGCAGCAGCCGATTAGCGCACAGCAAGATCCCACAAACAGCAACGTGACAATGACCCGATCATCTGTTCTGGTGACTCCGTCTTTCGGATGAGACGTTAAACCCGAGGGTCCCGTCTGCTCTCTCGGGTAAAAGATCCCACGGCCACTATTGGACGAAGAGCAGGGGCAGTTCTCCCCGGTGTCCTGGGCCCAATATTAATCCCTCAACCAACTTCACTAAAACAGATAATCTGGGTCATTGTCACAGTGATGTGTGTGGGAGCTTGCTGTGCGCAAATTGGCTGCCGCGTTTCCTACATTACAACAGCGACCACACTTCAAAAAAAGTACTTCATTGGCTGTGAAGCGCTTCCTGAGGTGGGGAAAGCGCTGGAGAAATGCGAGTCTTTTTCTTTCCCTCCCTCTCTTTTGACTTCCTCTGTTTGATAAGAGTCCAATTCTGGGCACCACACACATTAGGAAGGAAGTCAAGGCCTTGGAGAGGGTGGGGAGGAGATTGACCAGAATGGTCCCAGGGATGAGGGACTTCAGTGATGTGGAGAGACTGGAGAAGCTGGGATTGTTCTCCTTAGAGCAGAGAAGGTTAAGGGGAGATTGACCAGAATGGTCCCAGGGGATGAGGGACTTCAGTGATGTGGAGAGACTGGAGAAGCTGGGATTGTTCTCCTTAGAGCAGAGAAGGTTAAGGGGAGATTGACCAGAATGGTTCCAGGGATGAGGGACTTCAGCGATGTGGAGAGACTGGAGAAGCTGGGGTTGTTCTCCTTAGAGCACAGAAGGTTAAGAGGAGATTGACCAGAATGGTCCCAGGGATGAGGGACTTCAGTGATGTGGAGAGGCTGGAGAAGCTGGGGTTGTTCTCCTTAGAGCAGAGAAGGTTAAGGGGAGATTGACCAGAATGGTCCCGGGGATGAGAGACTTCAGTGATGTGGAGAGACTGGAGAAGCTGGGGTTGTTCTCCTTAGAGCAGAGAAGGTTAAGGGGAGATTTAATGGAGGCGTTCAAAATCATGAGGGGTTTTGATGGAGTAAATAAGGAGAAACTGTTTCCAGTGGCAGGAGGGTCGGTAACCAGAGGACACAGATTGAAGATAATCGGTAAAAGAACCAGAGGGGGAGATGAGGAGAATTGTTTTTACGCAGCGAGTTGTTGTGATCTGGAACGCGCTGCCTGAAAGGGCGGTGGAAGCAGATTCAATAATAACTTTCAAAAGGGGAATTGGAGAAATACTTGAAGGGGAAAAATTCACAGGGCTGTGGGGAAAGAGCAGGGGGGAGTGGGGCTAATTGGAGAGCTCGTTCAAAGAGCCGGCACAGGCACGATGGGCCGAATGGCCTCCTCCTGCTCTGCACTATGCCATCATACCTCCTCCCTCCCTCCTGCCTCTGTCTTCCCGTGTCCTACCTCGCACCAAGTCCCGCTCACCCATCACCTCCCTGTCGCTACGCTGACCTACATTGGCACCCGCTTTGGCAACGCCTCGATTTTAAAATTCTCATCCCAGTGTTCCAGTCCCTCCATGGTCTCCTTGCCCCCCACCCCACCCCTCCCTATCTCTATAACCTCCTCCAGCCCCCTGCACCCCTCCCTATCTCTGTAACCTCCTCCAGCCCCCTGCACCCCTCCCTATCTCTGTAACCTCCTCCAGCCCCTACAACCCTCCCTATCTCTGTAACCTCCTCCAGCCCCGACAACACTCCCTATCTCTGTAACCTCCTCCAGCCCCTACAACCCTATCTCTGTAACCTCCTCCAGCCCCTACAACCCTCCCTATCTCTGTAACCTCCTCCAGCCCCTACAACCCTATCTCTGTAACCTCCTCCAGCCCCTACAACCCTCCCTATCTCTGTAACCTCCTCCAGCCCTACAACCCTCCCTATCTCTGTAACCTCCTCCAGCCCTACAACCCTCCCTATCTCTGTAACCTCCTCCAGCCCCTACAACCCTCCCTATCTCTGTAACCTCCTCCAGCCCTACAACCCTCCCTATCTCTGTAACCTCCTCCAGCCCCCTACAACCCTCCGTATCTCTGTAACCTCCTCCAGCCCCTACAACCCTCCCTATCTCTGTAACATCCTCCAGCCCCCTACAACCCTCCCTATCTCTGTAAGCTCCTCCAGCCCCTACAACCCTCCCTATCTCTGTAACCTCCTCCAGCCCCTACAACCCTCCCTATCTCTGTAACCTCCTCCAGCCCTACAACCCTCCCTATCTCTGTAACCTCCTCCAGCCCCCTACAACCCTCCCTATCTCTGTAACCTCCTCCAGCCCCGACAACACTCCCTATCTCTGTAACCTCCTCCAGCCCCTACATCCCTCCCTATCTCTGTAACCTCCTCCAGCCCCGACAACACTCCCTATCTCTGTAACCTCCTCCAGCCCCTACATCCCTCCCTATCTCTGTAACCTCCTCCAGCCCCTACAACCCTCCCTATCTCTGTAACCTCCTCCAGCCCTACAACCCTCCCTATCTCTGTAACCTCCTCCAGCCCCGACAACACTCCCTATCTCTGTAACCTCCTCCAGTCCCTACAACCCTCCCTATCTCTGTAACCTCCTCCAGCCCCGACAACACTCCCTATCTCTGTAACCTCCTCCAGCCCCCTACAACCCTCCCTATCTCTGTAACCTCCTCCAGCCCCTACAACCCTCCCTATCTCTGTAACCTCCTCCAGCCCCTACAACCCTCCCTATCTCTGTAACCTCCTCCAGCCCCCTACAACCCTCCCTATCTCTGTAACCTCCTCCAGCCCCTACAACCCTCCCTATCTCTGTAACCTCCTCCAGCCCCTACAACCCTCCCTATCTCTGTAACCTCCTCCAGCACCTACAACCCTCCCTATCTCTGTAACCTCCTCCAGCCCCTATAACCCTCCCTATCTCTGTAACCTCCTCCAGCCCCTATAACCCTCTGAGATCTCTGCGCTCCTCCAATTCCGCCCTCTTGCGCGTCCCCCTGATTTCCATCGCTCCATCATTGGCGGCCGTGCCTTCAGCCGCTGTTAAATCTGTGAGTTGTTCAAGTAATTAATACTCAGACTTAATCAGTAACAATAAAACAGGTCTTTACTGGTTGGAGGTAGGGACTATACATAGGTCTTTACTTCATGCCCACAGGCGGGAACTGAGGGGGGATCAGTACCCACAGTACTATTTATACCCCTATGGCCAGGAGTGGTACTGCGTATCACTACGCCCAACAAGTAGTGCAGTCCTGTCCATAGGTTCAAAGTAGCACACATATTACATACACAACATTCCTCCCTTCCTAGCTTTACAGTCATCTCCCCATTTAACATAACGTAATAACATATATACATATATAACTTCAGGTTTACATAACAGAATAACATAGATACATAGATAACTTCATGTCAAAACAGATCACAGATTCAGTCTCTGCGGAAAACAGTTCACAGATTCAATCTCTGTGGTGGAGTCGGTTCACGTTGCTGGAGTGACTCATTCAATAGTCCTTCCATGGATTTAACAGTTTGAACTTCCGAACTGAATTGGCTCCGTTCGGAGGGACCACGTGTGTGATCTGGTAGAGGTGATAATGGTTCAGATGGGTCATCTTCTGTTTTTACTTTTCCTTTTCTGCTTCTTGGAGACTCTCTGGGCTCCATTGTCAGCTGCCACAGCTGCCAGCTGCATGCGCAGTTCCTCCTTCTCTTCCTCCTGTTTCCGTCGTAGAGCCAGCTTCTCCCGATGTTCCGTAGACTTTTGGTGCTCCTCCATGATTTCTGCACTTTGGGAGTCGAAGTTACAAGCTGGGCAGGACAGGACATCGTAATATTCGGTGTCGTCCACCAGGTCATAGTAATATTCGGTGTCGTCCTGAGCTAGACCAGTGAGAGGGTCGTCTATTTCCTCCATACCCAGCTGGACGTTAGCCAGCTCTTGTTCCAAATCCAGACATCTTTCCTGAAGAGACTTCTTCATGTGTACCTCTGCATCCAGCTTTTTCTGGGCTTTCAGCAAGTCGTTTACTAGTGACCTCATTTGTGATTTTAATACTTCAACTTCCTTTGGAGATTGATTGATCGGACTATGCAATCCCTCTACCGGAGCAGCTGTTTCAGCGGTCTGTTGTTCTACGTTGACGTGAGTCAGCGTACTTTTGGCATCCAAGGGCTGCTCTGTTGCAGTCATCTCAGTCTGTGTTGCCACCTCAGCTCTTCCAATAACCTTTGAGAGCTCCGAACCCCTTTCGTTTGAATATTGAAGTTCGTGTTCAAGTTTTTCCCATTTCAGAGTCCTGTCCTTCAGCATATGCAGGAGTTGGCTGACCGTTAACTCCTCTGACATCAGACGTTTTGTGTGCTCCTGTTCCATTTTCTCCATCAGCTGCTTCTGTTGTCTTTCCAGATTCTCCAACTCTATATCAAAGAACTCTTTCGTTGCATTCAACTCTTGCTCACAACGGCGAAGCATTTGTTCTAATTGCTGTTGTAGTTTGAAATGGAGTTGAGTTCGAGCCCGGTGTCCCTCAGAAATGGGCACATCAGTAGACTTGCCAGACTCAGAATCCACAGTTAAACTATGTTGTTGTTGCTCAGTGGAATTCTGTGCTGAAACTTTGTCTTTTGCACCTGAGTTGGGCTTACCATCATCCGTTCCAGAGTCTGGGCCGACTATCTTCACCGAGTTCTCACTCGTTATTGTTTGTAGGAAATGCCAGTCCATATTCATTTTCCTAATCCACTCCCGTCCTAGTAGTGGAGGACCTCCTTCAGATATCACATATAAGTCCATTATTTGACTGTCTTCGCCCTTGTGGACCACTGCAACCTCTATTTTCCCGATGGGGTACACTCTTTGCCCCGTGTATGTTTCCAATATAATCCCCGTATCCTGTAGGGGAATATGTTGGAATAACTTTCCGTAATCTTTCTTATTTATGACCGTCAATGCCGATCCAGTGTCCAATTCCAGTTTTACTTGGACTCCTTCTATCTGAAGAGTGACCCAAATTGTCTGGAGGTCTGCACCCTTACCAGCGTTGAGTACTCTTAAGCTAGCCAGTTCATTACTGCTAGCGTCTGAATCGGACTCCTGTTCGGTCACCTTGTGTACCTTTGCGTATTTTCCTTGCGGTGACTTCTTGTTGCTGGTCTTCTTCGCTGACCTGCATACTCTAGCTATATGTCCAAGCCTACCACAAGTTCTACATTCTTGGTTTTTAAACCAACACTGGTTCTGATCATGCGTTGTCTTTCCACAACGATAACATTTGCCAGAACTCACACCCAATTTGTGTGCACTGAGCTCCGGTGACCGTAGCTGCATTACTGCCGTGTCTCTCGCTGCGGCTTCGTGTGCTGCTGCCATAGTGACCGCCTTCTCAAGCATCAGCTCATTCTCCTCAAGCAGTCGCTTTTGTGTATCCTGTTTAAATAAACCACACACAAATTTGTCTCGAAGTGCCTCTGTCAGTCCCGTTCCAAACTGGCAATATTTCGCTAATTTACGCAATTCCAGCAAATAATCAGCATTGCTTTCATGCTGTAGCTGCCTTCTGTCGTAAAATTTAAATCGTTCCGCTAGCATCAGCGGCGTGGGGTTTAGATGATCTTTCAGGACAGTAACAATCTCATCGAACGTCTTATCCGCCGGTTCATCTGGTGATAACAGGTGTTTCAATTACCCGTATGTCTTCGCACCCATTAAATTTAATAATGTTAGAGCTTTATCTTGGTCACGAATTTTATTGGCCTTACAATAATTTTTTACTCTTTCAACATATATGGCCCAATCTTCGAGGTCACTATCAAAGGTACTAATATTCCCGTGTTTAGGCATTGTAGATTTGCAATTTCTCAGATTTTTTTTTTTTACTGCTATCCAAGATGGCAGCTTCCCGCTCTTGCCGTCGTCCTCCGCCCACAAAATGGCGGTTTTCCCGCGCTTGGCGGTCTTCACCCGTCCCCCAACGCCGTCTCCCTTCAGCCCCCGAGTGCGGCCCTTATCTTCGCCGCGATCGCCCGAGTGCGGCCCTTATCAGCGGATGCGATCGCTGGATCGCGAAGCGGCTCTCGGCTCTTATCAGGAGATGCGATCGCTCCGTTGAAACGCCTCCCGCTCGAAGCGGCTCTCGCGCCCTATTCCTCCAGCTCCCCCAGCCCCGTTCGTGCGGCCAACGCGGTCGACTGCCTGTCGCGTCGCTACCCGGCTCAGACAACGGCTTACCCACCACCAAGCTGGAGAAGAAGCTGACGGTCGCCGATGGAGGCTCCGAGGTCAGGATGTCTTCCAGTGGGGTGGAGAGGGTGGAAACCTCTCTGCAATGTCCTGGCTGTGGACGAAGCTGCCGTGGAGTGACTGCCGCAGGGTCCGAATCAGACTCGTCGCCAGTGTTAAATCTGTGAGTTGTTCAAGTAATTAATACTCAGACTTAATCAGTAACAATAAAACAGGTCTTTACTGGTTGGAGGTAGGGACTATACGTAGGTCTTTACTTCATGCCCACAGGCGGGAACTGAGGGGAGATCAGTACCCACAGTACTATTTATACCCCTATGGCCAGGAGTGGTACTGCGTATCACTACGCCCAACAAGTGGTGCAGTCCTGTCCATAGGTTCAAAGTAGCACACATATTACATACACAACAGCCGCCTGGGCCCCGAGCTCTGGAATTCCCTCCCTAAACCTCTCCGCCTCTCTCTCCTCCTTTAAGACGCTCCTTAAAACCGACTTCTGTGACCCAGCTTTTGGCCGCCTGTCCTAATATCCCCTCATGTGGCTCGGTGTGTCTGGTTTTGTCTGATTTACGCTCCTGTGAAGGGCCCTGGGACGTTTAACTACGGTAAAGGCGCTATATAAATGCACGTTGTTGTTGCAGTTTCGCTCGTTCCTCGTTAGAAGTGCTGGTTTCTGTTTGAGTTGGAGGAACTGGATGAGCAGGGCAGTGTCTGGCTCCGTTCCAGACTGCTTGTTCTGGCTGTAAAGCCAACAAACAAACCGTGGTCAGGGTGCGGTTTGTAACTGAGAGTTTCGACAGCGACTGATAACCACAGCCTGATCCACGCAGCCCGTCAGTCTCAGCTTGCCTTTGGAGGACAGAAACATGTCGGGGGGAAAGAACGTACTCCATTGGCGGTGAAGCGTTGTGAGACGTCCCGAGCTGGTGAAAGGCCCTGGAGACGTGCTGTAAAAATTCCTTCTTTTCATTTCTCCAGCGCCTTTCCCCACCTCAGGACGTCCCAAAGCGCCTCACAGCCAATGAAGGACTTTTTCTGAAGTGTGGTCACTGTTGTAATGTAGGAAACGCGGCAGCCAATTTCCGCACAGCAAGATCCCACAGACAGCAATGGGATAATGACCAGATCATCTGTTTTTAGTGATGTTGGTTGAGGGATAAATATTGGCCCCAGGACACCGGGGAGAACTCCCCCTGCTCTTCTTCCAATAGTGGCCGTGGGATCTTTTACATCCACCTGAGAGAGCAGACGAGGCCTCGGTTTAACATCTCATCTAAAAGACGGCACCTCCGACAGTGCAGCACTCCCTCAGTGCTGCCCCTCCGACAGGGCGGCGCTCCCTCAGTACTGCCCCTCCGACAGTGCGGCGCTCCCTCAGTACTGCCCCTCCGACAGTGCGGCGCTCCCTCAGTACTGCCCCTCCAACAGTGCGGCGCTCCCTCAGTACTGCCCCTCCGACAGTGCAGCGCTCCCTCAGTACTGCCCCTCCAACAGTGCAGCGCTCCCTCAGTACTGCCCCTCCGACAGTGCGGTGCTCCCTCAGTACTGCCCCTCCAACAGTGCAGCGCTCCCTCAGTACTGCCCCTCCGACAGTGCGGTGCTCCCTCAGTACTGCCCCTCCGACAGTGCAGCGCTCCCTCAGTACTGTCCCTCCGACAGTGCGGCGCTCCCTCAGTACTGCCCCTCCGACAGTGCAGCGCTCCCTCAGTAATGTCCCTCCGACAATGCGGCCCTCCCTCAGTACTGTCCCTCCGACAGTGCGGCGCTCCCTCAGTACTGCCCCTCTGACATTGCGGCGCTTCCTCAGTACTGGCACTGGGGGAGTGTCAGGCTGGATTGTGAGGCTCAAGTTTCTGGAGTGGGTGCTCAAACCCTCGACTTTCTGACTCAGAGGCGAAAGAGAGATAAACCCACTGGGCCACAGCTGACACCTCACAAGTGTTTGTGGGATCTTGCTGTGAGTTCTCCCCGGTGTCCTGGGGCCAATATTTATTCCTCAACCCACAACCAACCAGAGATCAGGCCATCTTAGACTGGGTATTATGTAACGAGAAAGGATTAATTAGCAATCTTGTTGTACGAGGCCCCTTGGGTCGGAGCGATCATAATATGATCGAATTCTTCATTAAGTAGGAGAATGAAGTAGTTGACTGAGACTAGGGTCCTAAATTTAAATAAAGGAAACTACGATGGTCTGAGGCGCGAGTTGGGTAGGATTGATTGGGGAATGTCACTCAAAGGGTTGACGGTGGATAGGCAATGGCAAACATTCAAAGACCGCATGGATGAACTACAGAATTTGTTCATCCCAGTTTGGCATAAAAATAAAACAAAAAAGGTGACTCAACCGTGGCTAACAAGGGAAATTAGGGATAGCATAAGATCCAAGGAGAGGACATATAAATTGGCCAGAAAAAGCAATAATCTTGAGGATTGGGAGCAGTTTAGGATTCAACAAAGGAGGACAAAGGGATTAATTAAGAAGGGGAAAATAGAATATGAGAGTAAGCTTACAGGGAACATAAAAACTGACTGTAAAACCTTTTATAGATATGTGAAGAGAAAAAGATTGGTGAAGTCAAGCGTAGGTCCCTTACAGTCAGAATCAGGGGAATTTATAATGGGGAACAAAGAAATGGCAGACCAATTGAATACATATTTTGGTTCTGTCTTCACAAAGGAGGACACAAATAATCTCCCAGAGATGTCGGGGAACATAGGGTCTAATGAAAGGGAGGAACTGAAAGAAATCAGTATTTGTAGGGAAATGGTGTTCGGGAAATTGACGGGATTCAAGGCCGATAAATCCCCAGGGCCTGATAATCTACATCCTAGGGTACTTAAGGAAGTGGCCCTAGAAATAGTAGATGCATTGCTGATCATCTTCCAACATTCTATAGTCTCTGGAACAGTACCCATGGATTGGAGGGTAGCTAATGTTACCCCACTATTCAAAAAAGGTGGTAGAGAGAAAACGGGGAATTATAGACCGGTAAGCCTGACATCGGTAGTGGGGAAAATGCTAGAGTCCATTATAAAAGATGTAATAGCAGAGCACTTGGAAAACAGTGACTGGATCGGACAAAGTCAACATGGATTCGCAAAAGGTAAATCGTGCTTGACTAATCTACTGGAATTTTTTGAGGATGTAACTGGTAAAATAGATAAGGGAGAACCAGTGGATGTGGTGTATCTGGACTTTCAGAAGGCCTTCGATAAGGTCCCGCAAAAGAGATTAGCGTGCAAAATTAAGGCACATGGGATTGGGGGCAAGATTGACTTGGATAGAGAACTGGTTGGCAGACAGAAAGCAAAGAGTTGGAATAAACGGGTCTCTTTCCGAATGGCAGGCAGTGACTAGTGGGGTACCGCAGGTATCGGTCCTTCGACCCTAGCTATTCACAATATATATAAACGATCTGGACAAGGGAACTAGATGTAATATCTCCAAATTTGTAGACGACACAAAGCTGGGTGGGCATGTGTGCTGTGAGGAGGATGTCGAGAAACTCCAGTATGATTTGGACATGTTGGGTGATTGGGCAGAAACATGGCAGATGCAATATAACGTGGATAAATGCGAGGTTATCCACTTTGGTGGCAAAAACAGGAAGGCAGATTATTATCTAAATGGCAATAGATTGGGAGAAGGGGAAGTGCAACGAGACCTGGGTGTCCTTGTGCACCAGTCGCTGAAGGTAAGCATGCAAGTGCAGCAGGCGGTTAAGAAGGCAAATGGTATGTTGGCCTTCGCAGCGAGAGGGTTTGAGTACAGGAACAAGGATGTCTTGCTGCAGTTGTACAGGGCCTTGGTGAGACCACACCTTGAGTATTGTGTGCAGTTTTGGTCGCCTTATCTGAGGAAGGACGTTCTTGCCATGGAAGGAGTGCAGCGAAGATTCACCAGGCTGATACCTGGGATGGCAGGAATGACGTATGAGGAGAGATTGTGTCGATTGGGCTTATACTCGCTGGAGTTTAGAAGATTGAGAAGGGATCTCATCGAAACCTATAAAATTCTGTCAGGCCTGGACAGACTAGATGCAGGAAGGATGTTCCCGATGGCCGGGGAATCCAGAACCAGGGGTCACAATCTAAGGATGAGGGGTAAGCCATTTAGGACAGAAATGAGGAGGAATTTCTTCACCCAGAGAGTGGTGAACCTGTGGAATTCTCTACCACACAAGGCAGTAGAGGCCAATTCATTAAATATATTCAAGAAGGAGTTAGATATATTTCTTAAGGCTAAAGGGATCAAGGGATATGGGGAGAAAGGGACAGTGTACTGAATTTGGATGATCAGCCATGGTCTCATTGAATGGCGGAGCAGGCTCGAGGGGCCGAATGGCCGACTCCTGCTCCTATCTTCTCTGTTTCTATCACTAAAAAACAAATGATCTGGTCATTATCCCATTGCTGTTTGTGGGAGCTTGCTGTGCACATATTTGCTGCAATGTCGCCGACATTACAACAGTGACCACACTTCAAAAAAAGTACTTCATTCGCTGTGAAGCGCTTTGGGACGTCCTGAGGTGGTGAAAGGGGCTGGAGAAATGGGAGTCTGTCTGTCTTTCCTTCTTTCAGAGATTGCAGTACCGCAGGGTTGCTATGGTGATGTGTAAACCAAACGATAACTGAGAGGGAGGGAGGAGCGAGATTGTCGCCCAACCGGTTTGAACCGGAGGGGGAAATTCCTAAATCGCGAATGAGGCACGAGACATTGCCTCCTCGCCCCTCCCTATCTCTGTAATCTTCTCCAGCCCCTACAGCCCTCCCTATCTCTGTAACCTCCTCCAGCCCCTACAACCCTCCCTATCTCTGTAACCTCCTCCAGCCCCTACAACCCTCCCCATCTCTGTAACCTCCTCCAGCCTCCTCGCCCCTCCCTATCTCTGTAACCTCCTCCAGCCCCTACAACACTCCCTATCTCTGTAACCTCCTCCAGCCTCCTCGCCCCTCCCTATCTCTGTAACCTTCTCCAGCCCCTACAACACTCCCTATCTCTGTAACCTTCTCCAGCCCCTACAACCCTCCCCAACTTTGTAACCTCCGCCAGCCCCTACAACCCTCCCTATCTCTGTAACCTCCTCCAGCCCCTACAACCCTCCCCATCTCTGTAACCTCCTCCAGCCTCCTCGCCCCTCCCGATCTCTGTAACCTCCTCCAGCCCCTACAACACTCCCTATCTCTGTAACCTCCTCCAGCCTCCTCGCCCCTCCCTATCTCTGTAACCTTCTCCAGCCCCTACAACCCTCCCTATCTCTGTAACCTTCTCCAGCCCCTACAACACTCCCTATCTCTGTAATCTTCTCCAGCCCCTACAACACTCCCTATCTCTGTAACCTCCTCCAGCCTCCTCGCCCCTCCCTATCTCTGTAACCTTCTCCAGCCCCTACAACACTCCCTATCTCTGTAACCTCCTCCAGCCTCCTCGCCCCTCCCTATCTCTGTAACCTTCTCCAGCCCCTACAACCCTCCCTATCTCTGTAACCTCCTCCAGCCCCTACAACACTCCCTATCTCTGTAACCTCCTCCAGCCCCAACAACCCACCCTATCTCTGTAACCTCCTCCAGCCCGCTACAACCCTCCCTATCTCTGTAACCTCCTCCAGCCCCTACAACCCTATCTCTGTCACCTCCTCCAGTCCCCTACAACCCGCCCTATCTCTGTAACCTCCTCCAGTCCCCTACAACCCTCCCTATCTCTGTAACCACCTCCAGCCCCCTACAACCCTCCCTATCTCTGTAACCTCCTCCAGTCCCCTACAACCCACCCTATCTCTGTAACCTCCTCCAGTCCCCTACAACCCTCCCTATCTCTGTAATCTCCTCCAGCCCCTACAACCCTCCCTATCTCTGTAATCTCCTCCAGCCCCTACAACACTCCCTATCTCTGTAATCTCCTCCAGCCCCTACAACACTCCCTATCTCTGTAACCTCCTCCAGCCTCCTCGCCCCTCCCTATCTCTGTAACCTTCTCCAGCCCCTACAACACTCCCTATCTCTGTAATCTCCTCCAGCCTCCTCGCCCCTCCCTATCTCTGTAACCTTCTCCAGCCCCTACAACCCTCCCCAACTCTGTAACCTCCTCCAGCCCTACAACCCTCTCTATCTCTGCAGCCTCCTCCAGCCCCTACAACCCTCCCTATCTCTGTAACCTCCTCCAGCCCCTACAACACTCCCTATCTCTGTAACCTCCTCCAGCCCCAACAACCCACCCTATCTCTGTAACCTCCTCCAGCCCGCTACAACCCTCCCTATCTCTGTAACCTCCTCCAGCCCCTACAACCCTATCTCTGTCACCTCCTCCAGTCCCCTACAACCCGCCCTATCTCTGTAACCTCCTCCAGTCCCCTACAACCCTCCCTATCTCTGTAACCTCCTCCAGCCCCTACAACCCTCCCTATCTCTGTAACCACCTCCAGCCCCCTACAACCCTCCCTATCTCTGTAACCTCCTCCAGCCCCCTACTAACCTCCCTATCTCTGTAACCTCCTCCAGCCCCGACAAAGCTCCCTATCTCTGTAACCTCCTCCAGCCCCCTACAATCCTCCCAATCTCTGTAACCTCATCCAGCCCCATACAACACTCACTATCTCTGTAACCTCCTCCAGCCCCCTACAACACTCCCTATCTCTATAACCCCCTCCAACCCCTACAACTCTTCCTATCTCTGTAACCTCCTCCAGCCCCTACAACCCTCCCCATCTCTGTAACCTCCTCCAGCCCCGACAACCCTCCCTATCTCTGTAACCTCCTCCAGCCGCTACAACCCTCCCCATCTCTGTAACCTCCTCCAGCCCCTACAACCCTCCCTATCTTTGTAACTCCTCCAGCCTCTACAACCCTCCCTATCCCTGTAACCTCCTCCAGCCCCTGCAACCCTCCCTATCTCTGTAACCTCCTCCAGCCCCCAACAACCCTCCCTATCTCTGTAACCTCCTCCAGCCCCTACAACACTCCCTATCTCTGTAACCTCCTCCAGCCCCGACAACCCTCCCTATCTCTGTAACCTCCTCCAGCCCCTACAACCCTCCCTAGCTCTGTAACCTCCTCCAGCCCCTGCAACCCTCCCTATCTCTGTAACCTCCTCCAGCCCGTACAAATCTCCCTATCTCTGTAACCTCCTACAGCCCCTACAATCCTCCCTATCTCTGTAACCTCGTCCAACCCCTACAACCCTCCCTATCTCTGTAACCTCCTCCAACCCCTACAACCCTCCCTATCTCTGTAACCTCCTCCAGCCCCCTACAACCCTCCCTATCTCTGTGAACTCCTCCAGCCCCTACAACCCTCCCTATCTCTGTAACCTCCTCTAGCCCCTACAACCCTCCCTATCTCTGTAACCTCGTCCAGCCCCTTCAAACCTCCCTATCTCTGTAACCTCCTCCAGCCCCTACACCCCTTCCTAGCTCTGCAACCTCCTCCAGCCCCTACAATCCTCCCTATCTCTGTAACCTCCTCCAGCCCCTACACCCCTCCATATCTCTGTAACCTCCTCCAGCACCTACAACCCTCCCTATCTCTGTAACCTCGTCCAGCCCTACAAACCTCCCTATCTCTGTAACCTCCTCCAGCCCCTACAACCCTCCCTATCGCTGTAACCTCCTCCAGCCGCTACAACCCTCCCTATCTCTGTAACATCCTCCAGCCCCTACAACCTTCCCTATCACTGTAACCTCCTCCAGCCGCTACAACCCTCCCCATCTCTGTAACCTCCTCCAGCCCCTACAACCCTCCCGATCTCTGTAACCTCCTCCAGCCCGCTACAACCCTCCATATCTCTGTAACCTCCTCCAGCCGCTACAACCCTCCCCATCTCTGTAACCTCCTCCAGCCCCGACAACCCTCCCTATCTCTGTAACCTCCTCCAGCCGCTACAACCCTCCCCATCTCTGTAACCTCCTCCAGCCCCTACAACCCTCCCTATCTTTGTAACTCCTCCAGCCTCTACAACCCTCCCTATCCCTGTAACCTCCTCCAGCCCCTACAACCCTCCCTAACTCTGTAACCTCCTCCAGCCCCCTACAACCCTCCCCATCTCTGTAACCTCCTCCAGCCCCGACAACCCTCCCTATCTCTGTAACCTCCTCCAGCCGCTACAACCCTCCCCATCTCTGTAACCTCCTCCAGCCCCTACAACCCTCCCTATCTTTGTAACTCCTCCAGCCTCTACAACCCTCCCTATCTCTGTAACCTCCTCCAGCCCCTACAACCCTCCCTATCTCTGTAACCTCCTCCAGCCCCCTACAACCCTCCCTATCTCTGTAACCTCCTCCATGCAAGAGGCACTAATTGTGTGTGTGAGAGAGTGTGCAATAGTGTGTGTTTGAATGTGTGTTAGTGTGTGAATGTGTAAGAGTGTGTTTGTGTGAGTGAGTGTGTGTGAGTGTTTGTGTGAGTGTGTGCGATAGTGTGTTTGTGTGCGAGTGTGTTTGTGTGAGTGAGTGTGTGTGTGAGAGAGTGTGTGAGTGTGTTAGTGTGAGTGTGTTTGTGTGAGTGAGTGTGTGTGTGAGAGAGTGTGTGAGTGTGTTTGTGTGAGTGTGTGTGTGAGTCTGGTTTGCTGCTCTCCTCCTTCCCGTAGCCAGTTTAATCCAGGTGAGATCACTCAGTCCCGCCCAGTCCCTCTTTATCTAAAATGTCAAAGGTAGCGACGGAAATAACAGAGGGTGTGAACCGCTCGTGGGACGAGGGGGGGCGGGGCGGCACCTAGAACCGGCACATCAACCTCTCCCAGCCTCTCGCTCATGAACAACATCCCTCAGTGAGTGAGGAACCGTCCAGGGGAGCTCGGCGGCTGAGAGAGAGAGAGAGAGAGAGAGAGAGAGAGAGGAGGAAGAGGAGCTGATCAGAGCTCTGGGCTTGAAACTGCGGCGAGGAGGTGGATGGACTGGCGGAAGCGGCCTGCCCCGCTCACCTGGGCTGTGCTGCTACTCGGTAAGTGAGACCCGGCCATTGGATTGTATTTATTATTTAACCACTCGGGCCCCCGCCAAACAGAGACGGGAAGCTGTCCCTTCATAATCATTTCACCGTGATTTTAAATAAGTGATGAGAGTCGAGAATTGAGACAGCGGAGGGAGTGGGCAGCAATGGATACCCTGCTTTGAGGTTTACAGCACATCCCCGAGCTGGGCTGTCATTTCCCATGTTTCGATCATTGCGTTCCGTAGACCCACATCGACTCCACAGCACAGAAACAGGCCATTCGGACCAATGGTCCGTGCCGGTGTTTATGCCCCACACCAGCCTCCTCCCACCCCTCCTCATCTCACCCCATCAACACCAGCCTCCTCCCACCCCTCCATCTCACCCCATCAACACCAGCCTCCTCCCACCCCTCTTCATCTCACCCCATCAACAGCAGCCTCCTCCCACCCCTCTTCATCTCACCCTGTCAACACCAGCCTCCTCCCACCCCTCTTCATCTCACCCCATCAACACCAGCCTCCTCCCACCCCTCTTCATCTCACCCTGTCAACACCAGCCTCCTCCCACCCCTCTTCATCTCACCCCATCAACACCAGCCTCCTCCCACCCCTCCATCTCACCCCATCAACACCAGCCTCCTCCCACCCCTCTTCATCTCACCCCATCTCCATATCCTTCTATTCCTTTCTCCCTCATGTGTTTATCCAGCTTCCCCTTAAATGCATCTCTGCTATGCACCTCAACCATGCAAGAGAGTGTGTGTGTGTGCGAGAGAGAGTGTGTGTGTGTGCGAGAGAGAGTGTGTGTGTGTGCGAGAGAGAGTGTGTGTGTGTGCGAGAGAGAGAGTGTGTGTGTGCGAGAGAGAGTGTGTGTGTGTGCGAGAGAGAGTGTGTGTGTGTGCGAGAGAGAGTGTGTGTGTGTGCGAGAGAGAGTGTGTGTGTGTGCGAGAGAGAGTGTGTGTGTGTGCGAGAGAGAGTGTGTGTGTGTGCGAGAGAGAGTGTGTGTGTGTGCGAGAGAGAGTGTGTGTGTGTGCGAGAGAGAGTGTGTGTGTGTGCGAGAGAGAGTGTGTGTGTGTGCGAGAGAGAGTGTGTGTGTGTGCGAGAGAGTGTGTGTGTGTGCGAGAGAGTGAGTGTGTGCGAGAGAGAGTGTGCGTGTGCGAGAGAGAGTGTGCGTGTGCGAGAGAGTGTGTGTGCGAGAGAGTGTGTGTGCGAGAGAGTGTGTGTGCGAGAGTGTGTGTGCGAGAGTGTGTGTGCGAGAGTGTGTGTGCGAGAGAGTGTGTGCGAGAGAGTGTGTGCGAGAGAGTGTGTGCGAGAGAGTGTGTGCGAGAGAGTGTGTGTGCGAGAGAGTGTGTGTGCGAGAGAGTGTGTGTGCGAGAGAGTGTGTGTGCGAGAGAGTGTGTGTGCGAGAGAGTGTGTGTGCGAGAGAGTGTGTGTGCGAGAGAGTGTGTGTGTGCGAGAGAGTGTGTGTGTGCGAGAGAGTGTGTGTGTGCGAGAGAGTGTGTGTGTGCGAGAGAGTGTGTGTGTGCGAGAGAGTGTGTGTGTGCGAGAGAGTGTGTGTGTGCGAGAGAGTGTGTGTGTGCGAGAGTGTGTGTGTGCGAGAGAGTGTGTGTGTGCGAGAGAGTGTGTGTGTGCAAGAGAGAGTGTGTGTGTGCGAGAGAGTGTGTGTGCGAGAGAGTGTGTGTGCGAGAGAGTGTGTGTGCGAGAGAGTGTGTGTGCGAGAGAGTGTGTGTGCGAGAGAGTGTGTGTGCGAGAGAGTGTGTGTGCGAGAGAGTGTGTGTGCGAGAGAGTGTGTGTGCGAGAGAGTGTGTGTGCGAGAGAGTGTGTGCGCGAGAGAGTGTGTGCGAGAGAGAGTGCGTGTGCGAGAGAGTGTGCGTGTGCGAGAGAGTGTGCGTGTGCGAGAGAGAGTGTGCGTGTGCGAGAGAGTGTGCGTGTGCGAGAGAGTGTGCGTGTGCGAGAGAGTGTGCGTGTGCGAGAGAGAGTGTGCGTGTGCGAGAGAGTGTGCGTGTGCGAGAGAGTGTGCGTGTGCGAGAGAGTGTGCGTGTGCGAGAGAGTGTGCGTGTGCGAGAGAGTGTGCGTGTGCGAGAGAGTGTGCGTGTGCGAGAGAGTGAGCGTGTGCGAGAGAGAGTGTGCGTGTGCGAGAGAGAGTGTGCGTGTGCGAGAGTGAGCGTGTGCGAGAGAGTGTGCGTGTGCGAGAGAGTGTGCGTGTGCGAGAGAGTGTGCGTGTGCGAGAGAGAGTGTGCGTGTGCGAGAGAGAGTGTGCGTGTGCGAGAGAGAGTGTGCGAGAGAGTGTGTGTGTGCGAGAGTGAGTGTGTGCGAGAGAGTGTGTGTGCGAGAGAGTGTGTGTGCGAGAGAGTGTGTGTGCGAGAGAGTGTGTGTGCGAGAGAGTGTGTGTGTGCGAGAGAGTGTGTGTGTGCGAGAGAGTGTGTGTGTGCGAGAGAGTGTGTGTGTGCGAGAGAGTGTGTGTGTGCGAGAGAGTGTGTGTGTGCGAGAGAGTGTGTGTGTGCGAGAGAGTGTGTGTGTGCGAGAGAGTGTGTGTGTGCGAGAGAGTGTGTGTGTGCGAGAGATTGTGTGTGCGAGAGATTGTGTGTGCGAGAGATTGTGTGTGCGAGAGTGTGCGTGTGAGAGAGTGTGCGTGTGGAGAGAGTGTGCGTGTGGAGAGAGTGTGCGTGTGGAGAGAGTGTGCGTGTGGAGAGTGTGCGTGTGGAGAGAGTGCGTGTGTGGAGAGAGTGCGTGTGCGAGAGAGTGCGCGTGAGAGAGAGTGTGCGTGTGCGAGAGAGAGTGTGCGTGTGCAAGTGTGTGTGCGAGAGAGTGTGCGTGAGAGAGAGTGTGCGTGTGCGAGAGAGAGTGTGCGTGTGCACGTGTGTGTGCGAGAGAGTGTGTGTGCGAGAGTGTGTGTGTGCGAGAGAGTGTGTGTGTGCGAGAGAGTGTGTGTGTGCGAGAGAGTGTGTGTGTGCGAGAGAGTGTGTGTGTGCGAGAATGTGTGTGTGCGAGAGAATGTGTGTGTGCGAGAGAGTGTGTGTGTGCGAGAGATTGTGTGTGCGAGAGAGTGTGTGTGTGCAAGAGTGCGAGTGTGCGTGTGCGAGAGAGTGTGCGTGTGCGAGAGAGAGTGTGCGAGAGAGTGTGTGTGCGAGAGAGTGTGTGTGCGAGAGAGTGTGTGTGCGAGAGTGTGTGTGTGTGTGCGTGAGAGAGAGAGAAGAGTGTGGGCGAGAAACTGTGCAACACTAGCGGCACACTATGTTACAGCTTGCCATAAACAGAGGGACAACCAGTAAACCTAAGAAAAGAGTATATACAAATTATACGAATGTATATTTATACACTCAGGGATATATCTGTTTATACACTGTACGAATAGATCTGCGTTTATGTGTTCAACCATAAATGTATTTCGATGCTTTGGCAACATAAGATGTACCTTATCATGCCAATAAAGCGATTTGAATTGAATTGAATTGAATTGAGAGAGTGGGAGAGAGAGAGAGAGAGAGAGAGAGAGTGCGTGCGAGCGAGAGAGAGAGAGTGTGGGAGAGAGAGAGAGAGAGACAGAGAGGGTGTGGGCGAGAGAGAGAGAGTGTGGGCGAGAGAGAGAGAGTGTGTGTGTGTGCGCGAGAGAGAGTGTGTGTGTGTGTGCGCGCGAGAGAGTGTGTGTGCGAGCGAGAGAGTGTGTGTGTGCGCGAGAGAGTGTGTGCGCGCGAGAGAGTGTGTGCGCGCGAGAGAGTGTGTGCGCGCGAGAGAGTGTGTGCGCGCGAGAGAGTGTGTGCGCGCGAGAGAGTGTGTGTGTGCGTGAGAGAGTGTGTGCGCGCGAGAGAGTGTGTGCGCGCGAGAGAGTGTGTGCGCGCGAGAGAGTGTGTGCGCGCGAGAGAGTGTGTGCGCGCGAGAGAGTGTGTGTGTGCGCGAGAGAGTGTGTGCGCGCGAGAGAGTGTGTGCGCGCGAGAGAGTGTGTGCGCGCGAGAGAGTGTGTGCGCGCGAGAGAGTGTGTGCGCGCGAGAGAGTGTGTGCGCGCGAGAGAGGGTGTGCGCGCGAGAGAGTGTGTGCGCGCGCGAGAGAGTGTGCGCGCGCGAGAGAGTGTGTGCGCGCGCGAGAGAGTGAGCGCGCGCGGGAGAGTGCGCGCGAGAGAGAGTGTGCGCGCAAGTTTGTGCGCGAGAGAGAGTGTGCGCGCGAGTGTGCGCGAGAGAGAGTGTGTGCGCGAGTGTGTGTGCGCGAGAGAGTGTGTGTGTGCGCGCGAGAGAGAGTGTGTGTGTACGAGAGAGTGTGTGCGCGTGAGAGAGAGTGTGTGCGCGAGAGAGAGTGTGTGCGCGAGTGTGTGTGCGCGAGAGAGTGTGTGTGTGTGTGTGTGCGCGAGAGAGAGTGTGTGTGTACGAGAGAGTGTGTGTGTGCGCGCGAGAGAGAGTGTGTGTGTACGAGAGAGTGTGTGTACGAGAGAGTGTGTGTGTGTGCGCGAGAGAGAGTGTGTGCGCGTGAGAGAGAGTGTGTGCGCGAGTGTGTGTGCGCGAGAGAGTGTGTGTGTGCGCGCGAGAGAGAGTGTGTGTGTACGAGAGAGTGTGTGTGCGACAGAGAGAGTGTGTGTGTGCGCGCGAGAGAGAGTGTGTGTGTACGAGAGAGTGTGTGTGCGACAGAGAGAGTGTGTGTGTGCGAGAAGTTTCTCCTGAATTCCCTATTGGATTTATCAGTGGGCTCGTCCCACAAGGGGCATCAGACCAGTCAGAAAGGACTTGCGAATATTTCTCCAGCACCTTTCACCACCTCAGGACATCCCAAAGCGCTTCACACCCAATGAAGTACTTTTTTTGACGTGTGGTCACTGTTGTACTGTAGGAACGCAGCAGCCAATTTGCGCACAGCAAGCTCCCACAGACAGCAATGTGATTATGACCAGATCATCTGTTTTTAGTGATGTTGGTTGAGGGATAAATATTGGCCCCAGGACACCGGGGAGAACTCCCCCTGCTCTTCTTCCAATAGTGGCCGTGGGATCTTTTACATCCACCTGAGAGAGCAGACGGGGACCTCGGGTTTAACGTCTCATCCGAAAGATGGATTCACCAGAACAGATGATCTGGTTATTGTCACGTCGCTGTCTGTGGGATCTTGCTGTGCACAAATTGGTGGCCGCGTTTCCTACATTACAACAGTGACTACACTGTAAGAAGTACTTCATTGGCCGTGAAGCGCTTTGGGACGTCCTGAGGTGGTGAAAGGGGCTGGAGATATGCGAGACGGTCGGTCATTGAGTCAATGAAGATGGAAGCATAAAAAAAAAAATTTCAGGGTTGAGCTTGGTTGAGTCACAACCCATATACTCGATAGCATCGCTTCTGACAACAGCCCCAGGGGGCAGGGGGAGGGAAGGGGGTCAGAACACGACAGGAATTTGTGGTATGCAAGCACGAAAATCCAATGGCGAATTTGCCTTTAGGGGAGAGCAACAACAACAGCAACAACCTGCATTTATACAGCGCCTCTAACGTAGTAAAACGTCCCAGGGCGGTTCACAGGAGCGTAAATCAGACAAAATTTGACACCGAGCCACATCAGGAGATATTAGGACAGGCGACCAAAAGCTCGGTCAAAGAGGTCGGTTTTAAGGAGCGTCTTAAAGGAGGAGAGAGAGAGGCGGAGAGGTTTAGGGAGGGAATTCCAGAGCTCGGGGCCCAGGCGGCTGAAGGCACGGCCGCCAATGGTGGAGCGATGGAAAGTCGAGGGATGGGCAAGAGGCCGGAATTGGAGGAGCGCGGAGATCTGGGAGGGTTGTAGGGGCTGTAGGAGGTTACAGAGATAGGGAGGGTTGTAGGGACTGCAGGAGGTTACAGAGATAGGGAGGGTTGTAGGGATGGAGGAGGTTACAGAGATAGGGAGGGTTGTAGGGGCTGGAGGAGGCTACAGAGATAGGGAGGGTTGTAGGGATGGAGGAGGTTACAGAGATAGGGAGGGTTGTAGGGGCTGGAGGAGGTTACAGAGATAGGGAGGGTTGTAGGGGCTGGAGGAGGGTACAGAGATAGGGAGGGTTGTAGGGATGGAGGAGGTTACAGAGATAGGGAGGGTTGTAGGGGCTGGAGGAGGTTACAGAGATAGGGAGGGTTGTAGGGGCTGGAGGAGGTTACAGAGATAGGGAGGGTTGTAGGGGCTGGTGGAGGTTACAGAGATAGGGAGGGTTGTAGGGCTGGAGGAAGTTACAGAGATAGAGAGGATTGTCGGGGCTGGAGGAGGTTACAGACTTAGGGACGGTTGGAGGGGGCTGGAGGAGGTTACAGAGATAGGGCGGTTGTAGGGGCTGGAGGAGGTTGGAGATAGGGGGGGCTGTAGGGGCTGGAGGAGGTTACAGAGATAGGGAGGGTTGTAGGGGCTGGAGGAGGTTACAGAGATAGGGAGGGTTGTAGGGGCTGGAGGAGGTTACAGAGATAGGGAGGGTTGTAGGGGCTGGAGGTGGTTCCAGAGATAGGGAGGGTTGTAGAGGCTGGAGGAGGTTACAGAGATAGGGAGGGTTGTAGGGGCTGGAGGAGGTTACAGAGATAGGGAGGGTTGTAGGGGCTGGAGGTGGTTACAGAGATAGGGAGGGTTGTAGGGGCTGGAGGAGGTTACAGAGATAGGGAGGATTGTAGGGGCTGGAGGAGGTTACAGAGAAAGGGAGGGTTGTAGAGGCTGGAGGAGGTTACAGAGATAGGGAGGGTTGTAGGGGCTGGAGGAGCTTACAGAGATAGGGAGGGTTATAGGGGCTGGAGGAGGTTACAGAGATAGGGAAGGGGGTGAGGAGGGATTGGAGCACGAGGATGAGAATTTTAAAATCGAGGCGTTGCTTAACCGGGAGCCAATGTAGGTCAGCGAGCAACAGAGGGGGTGATGGGTGAACGGGACTCAGTGCGAGTTAGGACACGGGGCAGCGGAGGTATGGATGAGCTCACGTTTACGGATTATGGAAGATAGAAGTACTGAGGGAGCGCCACAGTGCGGCGCTCCCTCAGTACTGCCCCTCTGACAGTGCGGCGCTCCCTCAGTACTGCCCCTCTGACAGTGCGGCGCTCCCTCAGTACTGCCCCTCCGACAGTGCGGCGCTCCCTCAGTACTGCCCCTCCGACAGTGCGGCGCTCCCTCAGTACTGCCCCTCCGACAGTGCGGCGCTCCCTCAGTACTGCCCCTCCGACAGTGCGGCGCTCCCTCAGTACTGCCCCTCCGACAGTGCGGCGCTCCCTCAGTACTGCCCCTCCGACAGTGCGGCGCTCCCTCAGTACTGCCCCTCCGACAGTACGGCGCTCCCTCAGTACTGCCCCTCCGACAGTGCGGCGCTCCCTCAGTACTGCCCCTCCGACAGTGCGGCGCTCCCTCAGTACTGCCCCTCCGACAGTGCGACGCTCCCTCAGTACTGCCCCTCCGACAGTGCGGTGCTCCCTCAGTACTGCCCCTCCGACAGTGCGGCCCTCCCTCAGTACTGCCCCTCCGACAGTGCGGCGCTCCCTCAGTACTGACACTGGGGAGAGTTGACCTGGATTTTGTGCTCAAGTCTCTGGATTGGGGAACTCGAACCCACGACCTTCTGACTCAGAAGCACCAAACCCACTGAGCCAGGGCGAGTCCAATCTAAATAGAAGGGCGGGGAGGACGAGCAGCAGCGATGAACAACCCAACTGTGAGCCCTGCGAGCTTTGACCTTTAACCTTCCACCCCAGCTCTGACCGAGGGGCTCGAGATCAAGGTCAAAAGCACAGAAAAGGTCATCATGGGAAGAGAGGCGACGCTGTCTGTGGAATACACGAGCTCCAATCTGCCTCATGTCACCTGGGCCCGAAAGGGCCGGACGTTTGTACGTTGGACTGTGGGTCAGGCCAGCAAAGCGGAGGTGTCCAAAGAATTCGAGGGCAGGCTACGAGTCAACACCAGCGAGGCATCGGTCGAAATTCTCAGCACATTGCTGGCCGACAGCATGGCATACACAGTGCTATTGACCGCGCTAAATGAGCAGTCAAACAACAAGTCCATCTCGCTGATAATCTACGGTAAGTGGCCGTTTTGCTAAACAAAAAAACCAGCTTATTCCGTATTGCCAAACCCTTTATAAAACACTGGTTAGGCCCGAGCTGGAGTATTGTGTCCAATTCTGGGCGCCACACACTTCAAGAAGGATGTCAAGGCCTTGCAGAGGGTCGGGAGGAGATTGACCAGAATGGTCCCAGGGATGAGGGACTTCAGTGATGTGGAGAGACTGGAGAAGCTGGGGTTGTTCTCCTTAGAGTAGAGAAGGTTAAGGGGAGATTGACCAGAATGCAGTCAAGAGCGGGAGTCCCGAAGGCTGTGTTGCCTGCCTGGTGCCAGGGTTAAGGACATCTCTTCTGGGCTGGAAAGAAACTTGCAGTGGGAGGGGGAGGATCCAGTTGTCGTGGTCCATGTTGGTACAAACGACGTAGATAGGACAAGGAAGACGGTTCTGTTAAAGGAGTATGAGCAGCTAGGGGTCAAATTAAAAAACAGAACCTCAAGGGTAATAATCTCTGGGTTATTACCTGAGCCACGAGTGAATTTGGCTAGGATAAATAAAATTAAAGAGTTAAATGCGTGGCTCAAAGACTGGTGTGGGAGAAATGGGTTTTGCTTCTTGGGACACTGGCACCAGTACTGGGACAGGAGGGAGCTGTTCTGTTGGGACGGACTCCACTTGGCCAGTGCTGGGACTAGAGTCCTGGCGAATCATATAACTAGGGCTGTAGAGAGGGCTTTAAACTAATTAGTGGGGGGGAGGTTTCTAGAGAGCAAATAATAGAAATGACAACAGAGAAGGTCATAGACTTAGGTAGCAGTGGGGGAATTAAAAAACAGAATGTGTCAGGAAGGGACAGAAGGTATGGAGTAAAAAGTAAAGTACTAAAAAGGGAAGAAACAGGAACTAAGTGTTACAAAACATATTTGAAAGTTCTTTATCTGAATGCACGTAGCATTCGTAACAAAATGAATGAGTTAACGGCACAAATAATGACATATGGGTATGATCTTGTGGCCATTACAGAAACATGGCTGCAGGGTGACCATGACTGGGAATTAAACATACCAGGTTATTTAACAATCAGGAAGGACAGGCAGGAAGGGAGAGGAGGTGGGGTGGCTATGTTAATAAAGGAAGGAATCACTATAATACAGAGAAATGATATTGGGTCAAAGGAGCAGGATAGTGAAACAGTTTGGGTGGAGGTAAGGAATAATAAGGGGAAAAAAACACTAGTGGGTGTAGTCTATAGGCCTCCGAACAGTTGCAACTCTGTTGGACGGAGTATTAATCAGGAAATAGTTGAGGCTTGTAATAAGGGAACAGCTATAATTATGGGGGATTTTAATTATCATATTAACTGGACAAATCAAATTGGGCAGAGCAGCCTTGAGGAAGAGTTCATTGAGTGTATTAGGGATGGGTTTCTTGAGCAGTATGTAACTGAACCGACCAGGGGGCAAGCAACCTTAGATTTGCTCCTGTGTAATGAGACAGGATTAATTAAAAATGTCCTAGTAAAGGATCCCCTTGGAATGAGTGACCATAACATGGTTGAGTTCCATATTCAATTAGAGGGTGAGAAGGTTGGATCTCAAACAAGCGTGCTGAGCTTGAATAAAGGAGACTATGAAGGCATGAGAGCGGAATTAATTAGAGTGGACTGGGAAAATAGATTAAAGGGTAAGACGGTACATGACCAGTGGTGTACATTTAAGGAGTTATTTTACAACTTCCAAAAAAAATATATTCCACTGAGGAAAAAAGGGTGTAAAAGAAAAGATAGCCATCCGTGGCTAAGTAAAGTAATTAAGGATAGTATCCGACTAAAAACAAGGGCATATAAGGTAGCCAAATCTAGTGGGAGGATGGAAGATTGGGAAGTCTTTAAAAGACAGCAAAAAATAACAAAAAGATTGATTAAGAAAGGGAAGATAGATTATGAAAGTAAATTAGCAAAAAATATAAAAACAGACAGTAAAAGTTTCTATAGTTATATAAAAAGAAAAAGGGTGGCTAAAGTAAATGTTGGTCCCTTAGAGGATGAGACCGGGAAATTAATGGTGGGAAACATGGAGATGGCAAAAACACTGAACAATTATTTTGTATCAGTCTTTACAGTAGAGGACACTAAGAATATCCCAACACTGGACAAACAGGGGGCTCTAGGGGGGGAGGAACTAAATACAATTAAAATCACTAAGGAAGTGGTACTTGGTAAAATAATGGGACTCAAGGCGGATAAATCCCCTGGACCTGATGGCTTGCATCCTAGGGTCTTGAGGGAAGTAGCGGTAGGGATTGTGGATGCATTGGTAATAATTTTCCAAAACTCACTGGACTCAGCAAAGGTCCGGGCAGATTGGAAAACTGCTAATGTAACACCCTTATTTAAAAAGGGTAGTAGGCAGAAGGCTGGAAACTATAGACCTGTTAGCCTAACATCTGTGGTTGGTAAAATGTTAGAGTCCATTATTAAGGAGACAGTAACGGGACATTTGGATAAACATAATTTAATAGGGCAAACTCAGCATGGTTTCATGAAGGGGAAGTCATGTTTGACAAATTTGCTTGAGTTTTTTGAGGAAGTAACATACAGGGTGGATAAAGGGGAACCAGTGGACGTAGTGTATTTAGACTTCCAAAAGGCATTTGACAAGGTGCCACACAAAAGATTATTGCTCAAGATAAAAAATCACGGGATTGGGGGTAATATTCTGGCGTGGGTGGAGGATTGGCTCTCTAACAGAAAGCAGAGAGTTGGGATAAATGGTTCGTTCTCAGATTGGCAACCAGTAACTAGTGGTGTTCCGCAGGGGTCAGTGCTGGGTCCCCAACTCTTTACAATCTATATTAACGATTTGGAGGAGGGGACCGAGTGTAACATATCAAAGTTTGCAGATGATACAAAGATGGGACGGAAAGTAGTGAGTGAGGAGGACATAAAAAACCTGCAAAGGGACATAGACAGGCTAAGTAAGTGGGCAGAGATTTGGCAGATGGAATACAATACTGGAAAGTGTGAGGTTATGTACTTTGGCAGGAAAAATCATAGAGCAAGTTATTATCTTAATGGCAAGAAACTGGAAAGTACTGTAGTACAAAGGGATCTGGGGGTCCTGGTGCACGAAACACAAAAAGTTAGTATGCAGGTGCAGCAAGTGATTAAGAAGGCCAATGGAATGTTGGCTTTTATTGCTAGGGGGTTGGAATATAAAAACAGGGAGGTATTGCTGCAGTTGTACAAGGTATTGGTGAGGCCGCACCTGGAATACTGCATACAGTTTTGGTGTCCATACTTAAGAAAAGACATACTTGCTCTCGAGTCAGTACAAAGAAGGTTCACTCGGTTAATCCCGGGGATGAGGGGGTGGTCATATGAGGAGAGGTTGAGTAGATTGGGACTCTACTCATTGGAGTTCAGAAGAATGAGAGGCGATCTTATTGAAACATATAAGATTGTGAAGGGGCTTGATCGGGTGGATGCGGTGAGGATGTTCCCAATGATGGGTGAAACTAGAACTAGGGGGCATAATCTTAAAATAAGGGGCTGCTCATTCAAAACTGAGATGAGGAGAAACTTCTTCACTCAGAGGGTGGTAGGTTTGTGGAATTTGCTGCCCCAGAAAGCTGTGGAAGCTACATCATTAAATAAATTTAAAACAGAAATAGATAGTTTCCTAGAAGTAAAGGGAATTAAGGGTTACGGGGAGCGGGCAGGAAATTGGACATGAGTCTGGGTTCGGAATGGTCATGGCCCTGTGGGTAGTGGAGCGGGCCCAGGGGCCGTGTAGCCTTGTTCTGCTCCAACTGTGTTCTAATTCTGTTAGATTTCAGGAGATGGTTTTATTCCTGTTCCTGGCTGGGGTGGAGATCGCCTTTACAGAAGGTAAGTACTGTAGAAAATATAGGGACAGAGTGATCTCCTGGAAGAGTTTCGATTGCCTAGATGGGTCGGAGAGGAATTTCCCAGATTTTTTTCTCCCAAATTGGCCATTGGGTCTTTATCTGGTTTTTCGCCTCTCCCGGGAGATCACGTGGGTTCGGGTGGATGCAGAGTGATAGAAGATTTGAGGTTAGGATCAGATCAGCCATGATCTTATTGAATGGTGGAGCAGGCTCGAGGGGCTGATTGGCCTGCTCCTGCTCCTATTTCTTATGTTCTTATGTTCTAATGGTCCCATGGATGAGGGACTTCAGTGATGTGGCGAGACTGAAGAAGCTGGGGTTGTTCTCCTTAGAGCAGAGAAGGTTAAGGGGAGATTGACCAGAATGGTCCCAGGGATGAGGGACTTCAGTGATGTGGAGAGACTGGAGAAGCTGGGGTTGTTCTCCTTAGAGCAGAGAAGGTTAAGTGGAGATTGACCAGAATGGTCCCAGGGATGAGGGACTTCAGTGATGTGGAGAGACTGGAGAAGCTGGGGTTGTTCTCCTTAGAGCAGAGAAGGTTAAGAGGAGATTGACCAGAATGGTCCCAGGGATGAGGGACTTCAGTGACGTGGAGAGAGTGGAGAAGCTGGGGTTGTTCTCCTTAGAGCAGAGAAGGTTAAGGGGAGATTGACCAGAATGGTCCCAGGGATGAGGAACTTCAGTGATGTGGAGAGACTGGAGAAGCTGGGATTGTTCTCCTTAGAGCAGAGAAGGTTAAGGGGAGATTGACCAGAATGGTCCCAGGGATGAGGGACTTCAGTGATGTGGAGAGACTGGAGAAGCTGGGGTTGTTCTCCTTAGAGCAGAGAAGGTTAAGGGGAGATTTAATAGAGGCGTTCAAAATCATGAGGGGTTTTGATGGAGTAAATAAGGAGAAACTGTTTCCAGTGACAGGAGGGTCGGTAACCAGAGGACACAGATTGAAGATAATCGGTAAAAGAACCAGAGGGGGAGATGAGGAGAATGTTTTTTCGCAGCGAGTTGTTGTGATCTGGAACGCGCTGCCTGAAAGGGCGGTGGAAGCAGATTCAATAGAAACTTTCAAAAGGGGAATTGGAGAAATACTTTTTTTTGATTAGTTCCTGGGATGTGGGCGTCGCTGGCGAGGCCGGCATTTATTGCCCATCCCCAGTCGCCCCTTGAGAAGGTGGTGGTGAGCCGCCTTCTTGAACCGCTGCAGTCCGTGTGGTGAAGGTGCTCCCACAGCGCTGTTAGGGAGGGAGTTCCAGGATTTTGACCCAGCGACGATGAAGGAACGGCCGATATATTCGCAAGTCAGGATGGTGTGTGACTTGGAGGGGCGAGTACTGGTGCTACCGAACCACTCTTGGTGATGGACATTGAAGTCCCCCACCCAGAGTACATTCTGTGCCCTTGCTACTCCCAGTGCTTCTTCCAAGTGGTGTCCAACATGGAGGAGCGCTGATTCACCAGCTGAGGGAGGGCGGTAGGTGGTAATCAGCAGGAGGTTTCCTTGCCCATGCTTGAGGACATGTTGAGGACTCCCAGGGCCACTCCATCCCGACTGTATACCACTGTGCCGCCGCCCCTGGTGGGCCTGTCCTGCCGGTGGGACAGGACATACCCAGGGATGGTGATGGAGGAGTTCGGGACATTGGCTGAAAGGTATACATAGATACATAGAAGATAGGAGCAGGAGTAGGCCATTCGGCCCCTCGAGCTTGCTCCGCCATTCAACGAGATCATGGCTGATCATCCAAATTCAGTACCCTGTCCCTGCTTTCTCCCCATATCCCTTGATCCCTTTAGCCTTAAGAAATATATCTAACTCCTTCTTGAATATATTTAATGAATTGGCCTCTACTACCTTCTGTGGTAGAGAATTCCACAGGTTCACCACTCTCTGGGTGAAGAAATTCCTCCTCATCTCTGTCCTAAATGGCCTACCCCTTATCCTTAGATTGTGACCCCTGGTTCTGGACTCCCCGGCCATCCCGAGTACAGGAACAAGGATCTCTTGCTGCAATTGTACAGGGCCTTGGTGAGACCACACCTTGAGTATTGTGTGCAGTTTTGGTCGCATTATCTGAGGAAGGATGTTCTTGCCATGGAAGGAGTTCAGCGAAGATGCACCAGGCTGATACCTGGGATGGCAGGAATGACGTATGAGGAGAGATTGGGTCGATTGGGCTTGTACTCGCTGGAGTTTAGAAGAATGAGAGGGGATCTCATTGAAACTTATAAAATTCTAACAGGACTAGATAGACTAGATGCTGGAAGGATGTTCCCGATGGTCGGGGAGTCCAGAACCAGGGGTCACAGTCTAAGGATAAGGGGTAAGCCATTTAGGACAGAGATGAGGAGGAATTTCTTCACCCAGAGAGTGGGGAACCTGTGGAATTCTCTACCACACAAGGCAGTAGAGGCCAATTCATTAAATATATTCAAGAATGAGTTAGATATATTTCTTAAGGCTAAAGGGATCAAGGGATATGGGGAGAAGGCAGGGACAGGGAACTGAATTTGGATGATCAGCCATGATCTCATTGAATGGCGGAGCAGGCTCGAGGGGCCGAATGGCCGACTCCTGCTCCTATCTTCTATGTTTCATGAAAGACTTATGAAATAATACTGAGCAACCTGTGGGGGGAGCTGTCCAGGGAGACTATAAATACTCAGGCACGGGCCCAGCTTGCGCAGGACATTCTTAACAGGAACTAGTGAAGGACACAACTTCACCTCCATGTTGTAAAACTGTTGATTAAAGCTTGTTTACTGCTGAGACCAAGTGCCTAGTAGTTTTCTGAAGTCAGGTACGATGGGCCGAATGGCCTCCTCCTGCGCACTGCGATTCTATGCTAACACGATGTGCCCCTCTCTCTCCCCGTCCTCCGACCCTCAGAGCTGATCGACAACGTGGAGCTGAGGACGCCCCCGGGTGACGTCAAGGAGGGGGACGCCAGCTCGATCCTGACCTGCGCCATGACCTCCGGGACCTGGGACGTCCTGACTTGGGCCAAGGACGGCCAAGAGATCGTCAGTGGCCTTCACTACGTGGTGTCCGGCAATGAGCTGAACATCCAGGGCGTGGTCCGAGCGGACGCGGGCACGTACTCCTGCTTTGTGGAAAACCCCTTCAGTAACGGAACTGCACAAGGACAATTCAGTGTCTACTGTAAGTCTAATTCGTGCACCGTGCTTCAGCCACAGTTGTATACGTTTTATGTTCCTCCTGAGGCACAGTGGGTTTAGCACTCTCTCGCTCTCTCTCGCCTCTGAGTCAGAAGGTTGTGGGTTCGAGGCCCCACTCCAGAGACTCGAGCCCCATAATCCAGGTCGACACTCCCCAATGTCAGTACTGAGGGAGCGCCGCACTGTCGGAGGGGCGGTACTGAGGGAGCGCCGCACTGTCGGAGGGGCAGTACTGAGGGAGCGCCGCACTGTCGGAGGGGCGGTACTGAGGGAGCGCCGCACTGTCGGAGGGGCAGTACTGAGGGAGCGCCGCACTGTCGGAGGGGCGGTACTGAGGGAGCGCCGCACTGTCGGAGGGGCGGTACTGAGGGAGCGCCGCACTGTCGGAGGGGCGGTACTGAGGGAGCGCCGCAATGTCGGAGGGGCAGTACTGAGGGAGCGCCGCACTGTCGGAGGGGCAGTACTGAGGGAGCGCCGCACTGTCGGAGGGGCGGTACTGAGGGACTGTCGGAGGGGCGGTACTGAGGGAGCGCCGCACTGTCGGAGGGGCAGTACTGAGGGAGCGCCGCAATGTCGGAGGGGCAGTACTGAGGGAGCGCCGCACTGTCGGAGGGGCAGTACTGAGGGAGCGCCGCACTGTTGGAGGGGCAGTACTGAGGGAGCGCCGCAATGTCGGAGGTGCAGTACTGAGGGAGTGCCGCACTGTCGGGGGGGCAGTACTGAGGGAGTGTCGGAGGGGCAGTACTGAGGGAGCGCCGCACTGTCGGAGGGGCAGTACTGAGGGAGCGCCGCACTGTTGGAGGGGCAGTACTGAGGGAGCGCCGCAATGTCGGAGGTGCAGTACTGAGGGAGTGCCGCACTGTCGGGGGGGCAGTACTGAGGGAGTGTCGGAGGGGCGGTACTGAGGGAGCGCTGCACTGTCGGAGGGGCAGTACTGAGGGAGCGTCGCACTGTCGGAGGGGCAGTACTGAGGGAGCGCTGCACTGTCGGAGGGGCAGTACTGAGGGAGCGCCGCACTGTCGGAGGAGCAGCACTGAGGGAGCGCTGCACTGTCGGAGGGGCGGTACTGAGGGAGCGCCGCACTGTCGGAGGAGCAGCACTGAGGGAGCGCTGCACTGTCGGAGGGGCGGTACTGAGGGAGCGCCGCACTGTCGGAGTGGCAGTACTGAGGGAGCGCCGCACTGTCGGAGGGGCAGTACTGAGGGAGTGCCGCACTGTCGGAGGGGCAGTACTGAGGGAGCGCCGCACTGTCGGAGGAGCAGCACTGAGGGAGCGCTGCACTGTCGGAGGGGCGGTACTGAGGGAGCGCCGCACTGTCGGAGGAGCAGCACTGAGGGAGCGCTGCACTGTCGGAGGGGCGGTACTGAGGGAGCGCCGCACTGTCGGAGTGGCAGTACTGAGGGAGCGCCGCACTGTCGGAGGGGCAGTACTGAGGGAGTGCCGCACTGTCGGAGGGGCAGTACTGAGGGAGCGCCGCACTGTCGGAGGGGCAGTACTGAGGGAGCGCCGCACTGTTGGAGGGGCGGTACTGAGGAAGCGCCGCACTGTCGGAGTGGCAGTACTGAGGGACTGCCGCACTGTCGGAGGGGCGGTACTGAGGGAGCGCCGCACTGTCTTTGGAATGAGACGTTAAACCGAGGCCCCGTCTGCTCTCTCAGGTGGACGTAAAAGATCCCACGGCCACTATTTGGAAGAAGAGCAGGGGCGAGTTCTCCCCGGTGTCCTGGGGCCAATATTTATCCCTCAACCAACATCACTAAAACACATGATCTAGTCATTTATCACATTGCTGTTTGTGGGAGCTTGCTGTGCGCAAATTGGCTGCCGCGTTTCCTACATTACAACAGTAACCACACTTCAAAAAAAAGTCCGTCTTTGGGTGTGAGGCGCTTTGGGAAATCCTGAGGTGGGGAAAGGCGCGGGGGAATTTTGCGAGGCCTTTGACTTCCCGCAGATGCACCGTCTCACCGGCGATCCTCTCTTTCGCTCTCAGTTGGTCCCGATGTTCCGAGCCTGCAGATCGTCTCGACGTCGAACTCCGACCCGGCGCGGTTCGTGCTGGTCAATGCCACCGTCAACCTGACCTGCGTCACCAGCTCGCAGCCGCCCGCCCAGTACTTCTGGAGCGTCGGGGAGAGCGGGGACACCAGCGTGCCCTCCGACCCCGTCCTGGTGCTCCGACGCATTCAACTGGACCAGGCCGGGCAATACACCTGCATCGTGGTCAACAGCAAGTTGGGTCTCAGCGTGAGGAACATGCTCACGGTTACCGTGTACGGTGAGCCGGTTATATATTTTTTTCATTCGTTCCTGGGATGTGGGCGTCGCTGGCGAGGCTGGCATTTATTGCCCATTCCCCTAATCGCCCCAGGGCACAGGGAGACCAGAACTGTGCACAGTGCTCCAAGTGTGGTCTAACCCAGGTATATGGAGACAAGAACTGTGCACAGTGCTCCAAGTGTGGTCTAACCAAGGTATATGGAGACCAGAACTGTGCACAGTGCTCCAAGTGCGGTCTAACCAAGGTATATGGAGACCAGAACTGTGCACAGTGCTCCAAGTGTGGTCTAACCCAGGTACATGGAGACCGGAACTGTGCACAGTGCTCCAAGTGTGGTCTTACCAAGGTATATGGAGACCAGAACTGTGCACAGTGCTCCAAGTGTGGTCTAAGCAAGGTATATGGAGACCAGAACTGTGCACAGTGCTCCAAGTGTGGTCTAACCAAGGTATATGGGGACCAGAACTGTGCACAGTGCTCCAAGTGTGGTCTAACCAAGGTATATGGAGACCAGAACTGTGCACAGTGCTCCAAGTGTGGTCTAACCAAGGTATATGGAGACCAGAACTGTGCACAGAGCTCCAAGTGTGGTCTAACCAAGGTATACGGAGACCGGAACTGTGCACAGTGCTCCAAGTGTGGTCTAACCAAGGTATATGGGGACCAGAACTGTGCACAGTGCTCCAAGTGTGGTCTAACCAAGGTATATGGAGACCAGAACTGTGCACAGTGCTCCAAGTGTGGTCTAACCAAGGTATATGGAGACCAGAACTGTGCACAGAGCTCCAAGTGTGGTCTAACCAAGGTATACGGAGACCGGAACTGTGCACAGTTCTCCGAGTGTGGTCTAACCAAGGTATATGGAGACCGGAACTGTGCACAGTGCTCCAAGTGTGGTCTAACCAAGGTATATGGGGACCAGAACTGTGCACAGTGCTCCAAGTGTGGTCTAACCAAGGTATATGGAGACCAGAACTGTGCACAGTGCTCCAAGTGTGGTCTAAGCAAGGTATATGGAGACCAGAACTGTGCACGGTGCTCCAAGTGTGGTCTAACCAAGGTATACGGAGACCAGAACTGTGCACAGTGCTCCAAGTGTGGTCTAACCAAGGTATATGGAGACCGGAACTGTGCACAGTGTGTGGTCGAACGAGGGTTTAACACATGTTTAACATAACATCTCTGGTCTCTACTGGAGCACTCCTCTCCTGATGGTTCAGTGGATTCTCCAGACCCCGGGTGCTCCTGACTTAGAAGGTTCCAGGTTCCATTGATGTCTGTGCTAAGATTCATTGTAATTCATTCTCGGGATCTGGGCGTCGCTGGCGAGGACGGCATTTATTACTCATCCCTAAGCGCCCCTTGAGAAGGTGGTGGTGAGCCGCCTTCTTGAACCGTTGCAGTCCGTGTGGTGAAGGTGCTCCCACAGTGCTGTTAGGGAGGGAGTTCCAGGATTTTGACCCAGCGACGATGAAGGAACGGCCGAGGGATGGAGAGAGGGAGAGAAGGGGGAGTGGGAGGTTTGGAGAAGAGATAGGGAGAGGGAGAGAGATGAGGGAGGGGAGAGGGTGGGTGTGAGGGAGAGAGGGATGGAGAGGGAGGGAGGGAGGAATAGAGGGGGAAGGAGGGAGAGAGAGCGGGAAGGAAGGGTTTCAGGGAACGTAAGAAATAGGAGCAGGAATGGGCCACTTGGCCCCTCGAGCCTGCTCCGCCATTCAATAAGATCATGGCTGATCATGGATGGGGTGAGGTGAAGAGGGGTGGGAGGAGGCTGGTGTTGATGGGGTGAGATGAAGAGGGGTGGGAGGACGCTGGTGTTGACGAGGTGAAATGAAGAGGGGTGTGAGGAGGCTGGTGTTGATGGGGTGAGATGAAGAGGGGTGGGAGGAGGCTGGTGTTGATGGGGTGAGTTGAAGAGGGGTGGGAGGAGGCTGGTGTTGATGGGGTGAGATGAAGAGGGGTGGGAGGAGGCTGGTGTTGATGGGGTGAGATGAAGAGGGGTGGGAGGAGGCTGGTGTTGATGGGGTGAGATGAAGAGGGGTGGGAGGAGGCTGGTGTTGTTGGGGTGAGATGAAGAGGGGTGGGAGGAGGCTGGTGTTGATGGGGTGAGATGAAGAGGGGTGGGAGGAGGCTGGTGGTGACGGGGTGAGATGAAGAGGGGTGTGAGGAGGCTGGTGTTGATGGGGTGAGATGAAGAGGGGTGGGAGGAGGCTGGTGTTGATTGGGTGAGATGAAGAGGGGTGGGAGGAGGCTGGTGTTGATGGGGTGAGATGAAGAGGGGTGGGAGGAGGCTGGTGTTGACGGGGTGTGATGAAGAGGGGTGGGAGGAGGCTGGTGTTGATGGGGTGAGATGAAGAGGGGTGGGAGGAGGCTGGTGTTGATGGGGTGAGATGAAGAGGGGTGGGAGTAGGCTGGTGTTGATGGGGTGAGATGAAGAGGGGCGGGAGGAAGCTGGTGTTGATGGGGTGAGATGAAGAGGGGTGGGAGGAGGCTGGTGTTGATGGGGTGAGATGAAGAGGGGTGGGAGGAGGCTGGTGTTGATGGGGTGAGATGAAGAGGGGTGGGAGGAGGCTGGTGTTGATGGGGTGAAATGAAGAGGGGTGGGAGTAGGCTGGTGTTGATGGGGTGAGATGAAGAGGGGTGGGAGGAGGCTGGTGTTGATGGGGTGAGATGAAGAGGGGTGGGAGGAGGCTGGTGGTGACGGGGTGAGATGAAGAGGGGTGTGAGGAGGCTGGTGTTGATGGGGTGAGATGAAGAGGGGTGGGAGGAGGCTGGTGTTGATTGGGTGAGATGAAGAGGGGTGGGAGGAGGCTGGTGTTGATGGGGTGAGATGAAGAGGGGTGGGAGGAGGCTGGTGTTGATGGGGTGAGATGAAGAGGGGTGGGAGGAGGCTGGTGTTGATGGGGTGAGATGAAGAGGGGTGGGAGGAGGCTGGTGTTGACGAGGTGAAATGAAGAGGGGTGGGAGTAGGCTGGTGTTGATGGGGTGAGATGAAGATGGTTGGGAGGAGGCTGCTGTTGATGGGGTGAGATGAAGAGGGGTGGGAGGAGGCTGGTGTTGACGGGGTGTGATGAAGAGGGGTGGGAGGAGGCTGGTGTTGATGGGGTGAGATGAAGAGGGGTGGGAGGAGGCTGGTGTTGATGGGGTGAGATGAAGAGGGGTGGGAGGAGGCTGGTGTTGATGGGGTGAGATGAAGAGGGGTGGGAGGAGGCTGGTGTTGATGGGGTGAGATGAAGAGGGGTGGGAGGAGGCTGGTGTTGATGGGGTGAGATGAAGAGGGGTGGGAGGAGGCTGGTGTTGATGGGGTGAGATGAAGAGGGGTGGGAGGAGGCTGGTGTTGATGGGGTGAAATGAAGAGGGGTGGGAGTAGGCTGGTGTTGATGGGGTGAGATGAAGAGGGGTGGGAGGAGGCTGGTGTTGATGGGGTGAGATGAAGAGGGGTGGGAGGAGGCTGGTGTTGATGGGGTGAGATGAAGAGGGGTGGGAGGAGGCTGGTGTTGATGGGGTGAGATGAAGAGGGGTGGGAGGAGGCTGGTGTTGATGGGGTGAGATGAAGAGGGGTGGGAGGAGGCTGGTGTTGACGAGGTGAAATGAAGAGGGGTGGGAGGAGGCTGGTGTTGATGGGGTGAGATGAAGAGGGGTGGGAGGAGGCTGGTGTTGATGGGGTGAAATGAAGAGGGGTGGGAGTAGGCTGGTGTTGATGGGGTGAGATGAAGAGGGGTGGGAGGAGGCTGGTGTTGATGGGGTGAGATGAAGAGGGGTGGGAGGAGGCTGGTGTTGATGGGGTGAGATGAAGAGGGGTGGGAGGAGGCTGGTGTTGATGGGGTGAGATGAAGAGGGGTGGGAGGAGGCTGGTGTTGATGGGGTGAGATGAAGAGGGGTGGGAGGAGGCTGGTGTTGACGAGGTGAAATGAAGAGGGGTGGGAGGAGGCTGGTGTTGATGGGGTGAGATGAAGAGGGGTGGGAGGAGGCTGGTGTTGATGGGGTGAGATGAAGAGGGGTGGGAGGAGGCTGGTGTTGATGGGGTGAGATGAAGAGGGGTGGGAGGAGGCTGGTGTTGATGGGGTGAGATGAAGAGGGGTGGGAGGAGGCTGGTGTTGATGGGGTGAGATGAAGAGGGCTGGGAGGAGGCTGGTGTTGATGGGGTGAGATGAAGAGGGGTGGGAGGAGGCTGGTGTTGATGGGGTGAGATGAAGAGGGCTGGGAGGAGGCTTGTGTTGACAGGGTGTGATGAAGAGGCTGGTGTGGAGCGTAAACGCCGACACGGACCAGTTGGGCCGAATGGCCTCTTTCTGTGCACTCGAAGTGTTATTTTAACCTATTTGTCTTCCTGACCAGAGTTGCCGGCTGGAATCCCGTCGTGTTCCATGGTCTCCATCGAGAACAACAATGCCTTGCAGTTCTCCTGCGCGTGGCCGGGAGGGTTCCCCAGTGCTCGGATCTGGTGGGCCGGGTTGTCACGTAATGTTACCGCCACCTCGCAACTCGTTCAGAATGAGACCTCGCCGGCCGGCCTGAGCGGGAAGAACGTGACCTGCGTAGCCACCCACAGGGTGGAGGTCAAACACTGCATCATCACTCCAGGTAGGGGGGTCGGAGTTACATCAACTCGTATTTATATAGCGCCTATAACAGCCCGAACGTTTCACAGGTGCGTAAATCAGATAAAACTTGACAGTCAATCCACCAAAAGCTGGGTCAAAGGGGTCAGTTTTTAAGGAGCGTCTTAAAGGAGGAGAGAGAGATGCGGAGAGGTTTAGGGAGGGAATTCCAGAGCTCGGGGCCCAGGCGGCTGAAGGCACGGCCGCCAATGGTGGAGCGATGGAAATCGGGGAATGGACAGGAGGCCACAATTGGAGGAGCGCAGAGATCTGGGAGGGTTGTAGGGGCTGGAGGAGGTTACAGAGATAGGGAGGGTTGTAGGTGCTGGAGGAGATTACAGAGATAGGGAGGGTTGTAGGGGTTGGAGGAGGTTACAGAGAGAGGGAGGGTTGTAGGGGCTGGAGGAGGTTACAGAGATAGGGAGGGTTGTAGGGACTGGAGGAGGTTACAGAGATAGGGAGGGGTTGTAGGGGGTTGGAGGAGGTTACAGAGATAGGGAGGGTTGTAGGGGCTGGAGGAAATTACAGAGATAGGGAGGGTTGTAGGGGGTTGGAGGAGGTTACAGAGATAGGGAGGGTTGTAGGGTGCTGGAGGAGGTTACAGAGATAGGGAGGGTTGTCGGGGCTGGAGGAGGTTACACAGATAGGGAGGGTTGTAGGGGCTGGAGGAGGTTACAGAGATAGGGAGGGTTGTAGAGGCTGGAGGAGGTTACAGAGATAGGGAGGGTTGGAGGGGCTGGAGGAGGTTACAGAGATAGGGAGGGTTGTAGGGGCTGGAGGAGGTTACAGGGATAGGGAGGGTTGTAGGGCTGGAGGAGGTTACAGAGATAGGGAGGGATGTAGGGGCTGGAGGAGGTTACAGAGATAGGGAGGGTTGTCGGGGATGGAGGAGGTTACAGAGATAGGGAGGGTTGTAGGGGGCTGGAGGAGGTTACAGAGATAGGGAGGGTTGTCGGGGATGGAGGAGTTTACAGAGATAGGGAGGGTTGTACGGGATGGAGGAGGTTACAGAGATAGGGAGGGATGTAGGGGCTGGAGGAGGTTACAGAGATAGGGAGGGTTGTCGGGGATGGAGGAGGTTACGGAGATAGGGAGGGTTGTAAGGGGCTGGAGGAGGTTACAGAGATAGGGAGGGTTGTCGGGGATGGAGGAGTTTACAGAGATAGGGAGGGTTGTACGGGATGGAGGAGGTTACAGAGATAGGGAGGGTTGTAGGGGGTTGGAGGAGGTTACAAAGATAGGGAGGGTTGTAGGGGGTTGGAGGAGGTTACAGAGATAGGGAGGGTTGGAGGAGGTGGAGCGATGATAATCGGGGGATGCCCAGGTGGATGTAAAAGATCCCGTGACCAGTATTTCAAAGAAGAGCGGGGGGGGCGGGGGGGGAGTTCTCCCCGGTGTCCAATATTTATCCCTCAACCAACATCACTAAAAAACAAATGTTCTGGGTTATTATCACATTGCTGTTTGTGGGAGCTTGCTGTGCGCAAAATTGGCTGCCGCGTTTCCCACATTGCAACAGTGACCACACTTCAAAAAAAGTCCTTCATTGGCTATGAAGCGCTTTGGGACGTCCCGGGGTGGTGAAAGGCGCTGGAGAAATGCCAGTCTGTGTTTCTTTCAGTTATTCAGCCTGCGTCAGATGCAGTTTGCTCGCGATTCCCTCTGGCCTGTACTCTCCTGTTTTCGTGCGACACGGTCCAAAGGTCTGTTATCTTAATTGACTGCTGACGTGAGTCGATTGAAACTGTCAACCTTTGAATGGGTTGGCGCGCTGCAGTGAGAGGAATTTCAGACACACACTGGCGCTGTTCCAGCCCCACCTCACTCAGAGAACCATACAGCACAGGAGGAGGCCATTCGGCCCATCGAGCCTGTGCCGGCTCTTCGAACGAGCTCTCCAATTAGACCCACTCCCCCCTGCTCTTTCCCCACAGCCCTGTGAATTTTTCCCCTTCAAGTATTTCTCCAATTCCCCTTTTGAAAGTTACTATTGAATCTGCTTCCACCGCCCTTTCAGGCAGCGCGTTCCAGATCACAACAACTTGCTGCGTAAAAACAATTCTCCTCATCTCCCCCTCTAGTTCTTTTACCGATTATCTTCAATCCGTGTCCTCTGGTTACCGACCCTCCTGCCACTGGAAACAGTTTCTCCTTATTTACTCCATCAAAACCCCTCATGATTTTGAACACCTCTATTAAATCTCCCCTTAACCTTCTCTGCTCTAAGGAGACCTACCCCAGCTTCTCCAGTCTCTCCACATCACTGAAGTCCCTCATCCCTGGGACCATTCTGGTCAATCTCCCCTTAACCTTCTCTGCTCTAAGGAGAACAACCCCAGCTTCTCCAGTCTCTCCACATAACTGAAGTCCCTCATCCCTGGGACCATTCTGGTCAATCTCCCCTTAACCTTCTCTGCTCTAAGGAGAACAACCCCAGCTTCTCCAGTCTCTCCACATCACTGAAGTCCCTCATCCCTGGGACCATTCTGGTCAATCTCCCCTTAACCTTCTCTGCTCTAAGGAGAACAACCCCAGCTTCTCCAGTCTCTCCACATAACTGAAGTCCCTCATCCCTGGGACCATTCTGGTCAATCTCCCCTTAACCTTCTCTGCTCTAAGGAGAACAACCCCAGCTTCTCCAGTCTCTCCACATAACTGAAGTCCCTCATCCTTGGCACCATTCTGCTCAATCTCCCCTTAACCTTCTCTGCTCTAAGGAGAACAACCTCAGCTTCTCCAGTCTCTCCACATCACTGAAGTCACTCGTCCCTGGGACCATTCTGGTCAATCTCCACTTAACCTTCTCTGCTCTAAGGAGAACAACCCCAGCTTCTCCAGTCTCTCCACATCAGTGAAATCCCTCATCCTTGGCACCATTCTGGTCAATCTCCCCTTAACCTTCTCTGCTCTAAGGAGAACAACCTCAGCTTCTCCAGTCTCTCCACATCACTGAAGTCACTCGTCCCTGGGACCATTCTGGTCAATCTCCCCTTAACCTTCTCGGCTCTAAGGAGAACAACACCAGCTTCTCCAGTCTCTCCACATCACTGAAGTCCCTCATCCCTGGGACCATTCTGGTCAATCTCCCCTTAACCTTCTCTGCTCTAAGGAGAACAATCCCAGCTTCTCCAGTCTCTCCACATCACTGAAGTCCCTCATCCCTGGGACCATTCTGGTCAATCTCCCCTTAACCTTCTCTGCTCTAAGGAGAACAACCCCAGCTTCTCCAGTCTCTCCACATCACTGAAGTCCCTCATCCCTGGGACCTTTGTGGTCAACCTCCTCCGCACCCTCTCCAAGGCCCTGACATCCTTCCTAAAGTGTGCGGGGCCCAGAATTCAACACAGTTCTCCAGCTGGGTCCTAACCAGTCGTTTATAAGGGGCTGAGCAATAACTTCCTTGCTTTTGCCACCTATGAATAACGCTCGCAATTTTGAACGCATCGATTAAATCTCCACCTGAACCTGCACTGCTCTGAGGACAATGAAAATTAAGATCAGGACTCCCTGTTTGTTTCACCGCCCCCCTCCCCACCAGCATCGCCGTTCGTCACCCCATCGCGACAGGTCGCCACGGAGACGCAGGGCGACGCAACGGTGACCCTGAAATGCGAGGTGGAGTCGAACCCGCCCCCCGTCATCCGCTGGTACAGGGAGCAGAAGCCGCTCGCAAGCGGGGAGAAGATCGTCATCTCACACAGCGGCGCCGAGATGCGCATCCGGAGATTTTCTTCAGTGAACGACACCGGGAATTACAGCTGTTCCTGCCGCAACCCTCTGGGCGTCAACAACCAAATGCAGCTGTTGACAGGTAGGACGGCAATCTCAGGATGGGGTGGAAAGATAATCATCTGAGAATGACATAACATTTACAGCACAGAAACAGTCCATTCGGCCCCACTGGTCCGTGCTGCTGTTTCGGCTCCACACCAGCCTCCTCCCACCCCTCTTCATCTCACCCCATCAACACCAGCCTCCTCCCACCCCTCTTCATCTCACCCCATCAACACCAGCCTCCTCCCACCCCTCTTCATTTCACCCCATCAACACCAGCCTCCTCCCACCCCTCTTCATCTCACCCCATCAACACCAGCCTCCTCCCACCCCTCTTCATCTCACCGCATCCACACCAGCCTCCTCCCACCCCTCTTCATTTCACCCCATCAACACCAGCCTCCTCCCACCCCTCTTCATCTCACCCAATCCACACCAGCCTCCTCCCAACCCTCTTCATCTCACGCCAACACCAACCTCCTCCCACCCCTCTTCATCTCACCCCATCAACACCAGCCTCCTCCTACCCCTCTTCATCTCATGCCAACACCAGCCTCCTCCCACCCCTCTTCATCTCACCACATCAACACCAGTCTCCTCCCACCCCTCTTCATCTCACGTGAACACCAGCCTCCTCCCACCCCTATTCATCTCACCCCGTCAACACCAGCCTCCTCCCACCCCTCTTCATCTCACCCCAACACCAGCCTCCTCCCACCCTCTTCATCTCACCCCGTCAACACCAGCCTCCTCCCACCCCTATTCATCACACCCCGTCAACACCAGCCTCCTCCCACCCCTCTTCATCTCACACCAACACCAGCCTCCTCCCACCCTCTTCATCTCACCCCGTCAACACCAGCCTCCTCCCACCCCTCTTCATCTCACCCCATCAACACCAGCCTCCTCCCACCCCTCTTCATCTCACCCCATCAACACCAGTCTCCTCCCACCCCTCTTCATCTCACCCCATCAACAGCAGCCTCCTCCCACTCCTCTTCATCTCACCCCATCAACACCAGCCTCCTCCCACCCCTCTTCATCTCACCCCATCAACAGCAGCCTCCTCCCACCCCTCTCCATCTCACCCCATCAACACCAGCCTCCTCCAACCCCTCTTCATCTCACCCCATCAACACCTGCCTCCTCCCACCCCTCTTCATCTCACCCCAACAACACCAGCCTCCTCCCACCCCTCTTCATCTCAGCCCATCAACACCAGCCTCCTCCCACCCCTCTTCATCTCACCCCATCAACACCAGCCTCCTCCCGTCCCTCCATCTCACCCCATCAACACCAGCCTCCTCCCACCCCTCTTCATCTCACCCCATCAACACCAGCCTCCTCCCACCACTCTTCTTCTCAGCCCATCAACACCAGCCTCCTCCCGCCCCTCTTCATCTCACCCCATCAACAACAGCCTCCTCCCACCCCTCTTCATCTCACCCCATCAACACCAGCCTCCTCCCACCCCTCTTCATCTCACCCCATCAACACCAGCCTCCTCCCACCCCTCTTCATCTCACCCCATCAACACCAGCCTCCTCCCACCCCTCTTCATCTCAACCCATCAACACCAGCCTCCTCCCACCCCTCTTCATCTCACCCCATCAACACCAGCCTCCTCCCACCCCTCTTCATCTCACTCCATCAACGCCAGCCTCCTCCCACCCCTCTTCATCTCACCCCGTCAACACCAGCCTCCTCCCACCTCTCTTCATCTCACCCCATCAACACCAGCCTCCTCCCACCCCTCTTCATCTCACCCCATCAACACCATCCTCCTCCCCACCCCTCTTCATCTCACCCCATCAACACCAGCCTCCTCCCACCGCTCTTCATCTCACCCCGTCAACACCAGCCTCCTCCCTCGCCTCTTCATCTCACCTCATCAACACCAGCCTCCTCCCACCCCTCTTCATCTCACCCCATCTACACCAGCCTCCTCCCACCCCCTCTTCATCTCACCCCATCAACACCAGCCTCCTCCCACCCCTCTTCATCTCACCCCATCAACACCAGCCTCCTCCCACCCCTCTTCATCTCACCCCATCAACACCAGCCTCCTCCCACCCCTCTTCATCTCCCCCCATCAACACCAGCCTCCTCCCTCCCCTCTTCATCTCACCCCATCAACACCAGCCTCCTCCCACCCCTCTTCATCTCACCCCATCAACACCAGCCTCCTCCCACCCCTCTTCATCTCACCCCATCAACACCAGCCTCCTCCCACCCCTCTTCATCTCACCCCATCAACACCAGCCTCCTCCCACCCCTCTTCATCTCACCCCATCAACACCAGCCCCCTCCCACTCCTCCTCATCTCACACCATCAGCACCAGCCTCCTCCCACCCCTACTCATCTCACCCCATCTACACCAGCATCCTCCCACCCCTCTTCATCTCACCCTGTCAACACCAGCCTCCTCCCACCCCTCTTCATCTCACCCCATCCACACCAGCCTCCTCCCACCCCTCTTCATCTCACCCCATCCACACCAGCCTCCTCCCACCCCTCTTCATCTCACCCCATCAACACCAGCCTCCTCCCACCCCTCTTCATCTCACCCCGTCAACACCAGCCTCCTCCCACCCCTCTTCATCTCACCCCATCCACACCAGCCTCCTCCCACCCCTCTTCATCTGAACCCATCCACACCAGCCTCCTCCCACCCCTCTTCATCTCACCCCATTAACACCAGACTCCTCCCGCCCCTCTTCATCTCACCACATCAACACCAGCCTCCTCCGACCCCTCTTCATCTCACCACATCAACACCAGCCTCCTCCGACCCCTCTTCATCTCACCCCATCGACACCAGACTCCTCCCTCCCCTTTTCATCTCACCCCATCACCATATCCTTCTATTCCTTTCTCCCTCATGTGTTTATCCAGCTTCCCCTTAAATGTATCTCTGCTCTTCGCCTCGACCACTCCCTGTGGTAGCGAGTTCCCCATTCTCACCACTCTCTGGGTAAAGAAGTTTCTCCTGAATTCCCTATTGGATTTATCAGTGACTCTCTTATATTGATGGCCCCTAGTTCTGGTCTCCCCCACAAGTGGAAACATCTTCTCTACGTCTACCCTATCGAACCCTTCATAATTTTAAAGCCCTCGATCAGGTCACCCCTCAGCCTTCTCTTTTCTAGAGAAAAGAGCCCCAGCCTGTTCAGTCTTTCATCACTGTTATAATATCATGCTTGTAAATATTTTTTGTACCTTCACCAGTCCTTCTATATCTTCTTGTAATATGGAGACCAGAACAGGCACAGTGCTCCAAGTGTGGTCTAATCAAGATATATGGAGACCAGAACTGTGCATGGTGCTGCAAGTGTGGTCTAACCAAGGTGTATGGAGACCAGAACTGTGCACGGTGCTCCAAGTGTGGTCTAACCAAGGTATTTGGAGACCAGAACTGTGCACAGTGCACCAAGTGTGGTCTAACCAAGGTGTATGGAGACCAGAACTGTGCACGATGCTCCAAGTGTGGTCTAACCAAGGTATATGGAGACCAGAACTGTGCACAATGCTCTAAGTGTGGTCTAACCAAAGTATATGGGGACCAGAACTGTGCACAATGCTCCAAGTGTGGTCTAACCGAGGTATATGGAGACCAGAACAGTGCACAGTGCACCAAGTGTGGTCTAACCGAGGTATATAGAGACCAGAACTGTGCACGGTGCTCCAAGTGTGGTCTAACCAAGGTATATGGAGACCAGAACTGTGCAGAGAGCTCCAAGTGTGGTCTAACCAAGGTATATGGAGACCAGAACTGTGCACAATGCTCCAAGTGTGGTCTAACCAAGGTATATGGAGACCGGAACTGTGCACAATGCTCTAAGTGTGGTCTAACCAAGGTATATGGAGACCTGAACTGTGCACGGTGCTCCAAGTGTGGTCTAACCAAAGTATATGGGGACCAGAACTGTGCACAGTGCTCCAAGTGTGATCTAACCAATGTATATGGAGACCAGAACTGTGCACAGTGCTCCAAGTGTGGTCTAACCAAGGTATATGGAGACCAGAACTGTGCACAGTGCTCCAAGTGTGGTCTAACCAAGGTATATGGAGACCAGAACTGTGCACAATGCTCCAAGTGTGGTCTAACCAAGGTATATGGAGACCGGAACTGTGCACTGTGCTCCAAGTGTGGTCTAACCAAAGTATATGGGGTCCAGAACTGTGCACAGTGCTCCAAGTGTGATCTAACCAATGTATATGGAGACCGGAACTGTGCACAGTGCTCCAAGTGTGGTCTAACCAAGGTATATGGAGACCGGAACTGTGCACAGTGTGTGGTCGAATGAGGGTTTAACACAAGTTTAACGTAGCATCTCTGGTCTCTACTGGAGCACTCCTCTCCTGATGGTTCAGTGGATTCTCCAGACCTCGGGTGCTCCTGACTTAGAAGGTTCCAGGTTCCATTGATGTCTGTGCTAAGATTCATTGTAATTCATTCTTGGGATCTGGGCGTCGCTGGCGAGGCCAGCATTTATCGCCCATCCCTAGTCGCCCCTTGAGAAGGTGGTGGTGAGCCGCCTTCTTGAACCGCTGCAGTCCGTGTGGTGAAGGTGCTCCCACAGTGCTGTTAGGGAGGGAGTTCCGGGATTTTGACCCAGCGACGATGTAGGAACGGCCGAGGGATGGAGAGAGGGAGAGAAGAAGGGGGAGTGGGAGGTTTGGAGAAGAGATAGGGAGAGGGAGAGAGAGGAATAGAGGGGGAAGAAGGGAGAGAGAGTGCGGGAGGGAGGGAGAGAGGAAGGGGTTGAGGGAGGGAGGGGGAGAGGAAGGGGTTGAGGGAGGGAGGGAGAGGGAAAAGGAGTGAGCGGGAGGGAGCGAGAGGGTGGGAGGGAGAGGGAGGGAAGGAGGGAGAGAGGGAGGGGGTGAGGCAGCGAGAGGGAGGGAGGGATGGATGGAGAGTCTCACGCTTGTTTAGGGGGGGTTGAGGGTGTTAAGTCTGTGTGTTCTAGTTGTAATTACTAACACAGGCTACAAGATTAAAGTTCAACAGGTCTTTACTGGTTGGAGGTCAGGACTATATGAAATACAATCTTACTACACAGTGCTTATATACCGGTGGTCACCACCGGTATTACGTATACAGCAGCCAGAGAAAGTAGTACATCTCTTAAGGTGGAACAGGCTTAAGTTCTCTTAAGGTGGAACAGGTTACATACACCACAGAGGGGATTTTGGCCGCCTGGGACCTGAGCCAGGAGGGGAGGGGATTAGAGGTAGGGCGGAGGTCGGAGGGACGGGCTGGATGAATCCTTATTATCTCCGTGTCCTGACGTTCCCACCTTGCCTTCACAGAGCCATTGGTCTCCAGCGTGGCGGTGCGGCGCCTGGACGGGAGGACGGCCGTCGTCTCGTGGGCCGTGCGCGAGTCGGACGTGGTGACCTCGTTCCTGGTGCAGTGGCAGTTGGCTGTGAGCACAGCGTCCTCCTCGTCCTGGCAGACCCAGCAGGTGGCGGCGATGGCGGATCGCGCGGCCACGGTGTCCCCGCTGCGGGAGGAGCAGGGATACTCCTTCCGCGTGGTCCCGGTGACGGGGGCGGAGCAAGGAGCACCTTCGGGACCCCAGTCCGTCGCGCCCACGGTCGACAGTAAGTGACCCCGGCGCTCTTCTACACGGTCTCCAAAGGGGCAATACTGAGGGAGCGCCGCACTGTTGGAGGGGCAGTACTGAGGGAGCGCCGCACTGTCGGAGGGGCAGTACTGAGGGAGCGCCGCACTGTCGGAGGGGCAGTACTGAGGGAGAGCCGCACTGTCGGAGGGGCAGTACTGAGGGAGCGCCGCACTGTGGGAGGGGCAGTACTGAGGGAGCGCCGCACTGTGGGAGGGGCAGTACTGAGGGAGTGCCGCACTGTCGGAGGGGCAGTACTGAGGGAGCGCCGCACTGTGGGAGGGGCAGTACTGAGGGAGTGCCGCACTGTCAGAGGGGCAGTACTGAGGGAGCGCCGCACTGTGGGAGGGGCAGTACTGAGGGAGCGCCGCACTGTGGGAGGGGCAGTACTGAGGGAGCGCCGCACTGTGGGAGGGGCAGTACTGAGGGATCGCCGCACTGTCGGAGGGGCAGTACTGAGGGAGCGCCGCACTGTCGGTGTGTCAGTACTGAGGGAGCGCCGCACTGTCGGAGGGGCAGAACTGGGGGAGCGCCGCACTGTCGGAGGGGCAGTACTGGGGGAGCGCCGCACTGTCGGAGGGGCAGTACTGAGGAAGTGTCGGAGGGGCGGTACTGAGGGAGCGCCGCACTGTCGGAGTGTTTAGTATTGAGGGAGCGCCGCACTGTCGGAGGGGCAGTACTGGGGGAGCGCTGCACTGTCGGAGGGGCAGTACTGAGGGAGCGCCGCACTGTTGGAGGGGCAGTACTGAGGTAGCGCCGCACTGTCGGAGGGGCAGTACTGAGGGAGCGCCGCACTGTCGGAGTGGCAGTACTGAGGGAGCGCCGCACTGTCGGAGGGGCAGTACTGAGGGAGCGCCACACTGTCGGAGGGGCAGTACTGAGGGAGCGCCGCACTGTCGGAGGGGCAGTACTGAGGGAGCGCCGCACTGTCGGAGGGGCAGTACTGAGGGAGCGCCGCACTGTCGGAGGTGCCGTCTTTCAGATGAGACGTTAAACCGAGGCCCCGCCTGCTCTCTCAGGTGGATGTAAAAGATCCCATGGCCACTATGTAGAAGAGCAGGGGAGAGCCGGGCGGCGGAGTTCTCCCCGGTGTCCTGGGGCCAATATTTATCCCTCAACCAACATCACTAAAACAGATGATCTGGTCATGATCACATTGCTGTTTGTGGGAGCTTGCTGTGCGCAAATTGGCTGCCGCGTTTCCTACATTACAACAGTGACCTCACTTCAAAAAAAGTTCTTCATTGTCTGTGAAGCGCTTTGGGACGTCCTGCGGTGGGGAAAGGCGCTGGAGAAATGGGAGTCTCTCTTTCCTTAGTGCTATATGTTCGTGTAGTGTTATCTCTCCTAAATAAGCCCGCCGTCTGTTGCCGAACCAATATAAAATCTCGGCCTGTATTAAAACGTTAATGCTTTCCCCTCTGGTTTCTTGGCAGACTCACTCAGTGGAGGAGTAATCGCTGGAATAGTGGTGGGTTGTGTGCTGGGACTGTTGTTGATAATTCTACTGGTCTGCTGTCTGGTAAAATGGAAATGTAAGTCAATGTGTGTGTGAGTGTGGTGTGCGTGACTGTCCCTCTTGCGCTGTCATTACCAGACCAGAACTTTATACAATGCCGCTAACATAGAAAAACGTCCCGAGGCGCTTCACAGGAGCGATTATCAAACAAAATTGGACACCATGCCGCGTCAGGAGATATTAGGACAGGCGACCAAAAGCTGGGTCAAAGAGGTCGGTTTTAAGGATTGTCTTAAAGGAGGAGACAGAGAGGCGGAGAGGTTTAGGGAGGGAATTCCAGAGCTCGGGGCCCAGGCGGCTGAAGGCACGGCCGCCAATGGTGGAGCGATGGAAATCGGGGGATGCGCAAGAGGCCAGAATTGGAGGAGTGCCAAGATCTGGGAGGGTTGCAGGGGGTTACAGAGATAGGGAGGGTTGTAGGGGCTGGAGGTGGTTGCAGAGATAGGGAGGGTTGTAGGGGCTGGAGGAGGTTACAGAGATAGGGAGGGTTGTAGGGGCTGGAGGAGGTTACAGAGATCTGGGAGGGTTCTGGGGCTGGAAGAGATTACAGAGATAGGGAGGGTTGTAGGGGCTGGAGGAGGTTACAGAGATAGGGAGGGTTCTAGGGGCTGGAGGAGGTTACAGAGATAGGGAGGGTTGTAGGGGCTGGAGGAGGTTACAGAGATAGGGAGGGTTGTAGGGGCTGGAGGAGGTTACAGAGATAGGGAGGGTTGTAGGGGCTGGAGGAGGTTACAGAGATAGGGAGGGTTGTAGGGGGCTGGAGGAGGTTACAGAGATAAGGAGTGTTGTAGGGGGCTGGAGGAGGTTACAGAGATAGGGAGGATTGTAGGGGCTGGAGGAGGTTACAGAGATAGGGAGGGGTGTATGGGCTGGAGGAGGTTACAGAGATAGGGAGTGTTGTAGGGGGCTGGAGGAGGTTACAGAGATAGGGAGGGTTGTAGGGGCTGGAGGAGGTTAGAGATAGGGAGGGTTGTAGGGGGCTGGAGGAGGTTACAGAGATAGGGAGGGTTGTAGGGGCTGGAGGAGGTTACAGAGACAGGGAGGGTTGTAGGGGCTGGAGGAGGTTACAGAGATAGGGAGGGTTGGACGGGCTGGAGGAGGTTACAGAGATAGGGAGTGTTGTAGGGCTGGAGGGGTTACAGAGATAGGGAGGTTTGTAGGGCTGGAGGAGATTACAGAGAAAGGGAGGGTTGTAGGGGGGTGGTGGAGGTTACAGAGATAGGGAGTGTTGTAGGGGGCTGGAGGAGGTTACAGAGATAGGGAGGGTTGTACGGGCTGGAGGAGGTTACAGAGATGGGGAGGGTTGTAGGGTCTGGAGGAGGTTACACAGATAGGGAGAGTTGTAGGGGCTGGAGGAGGCTACAGAGATAGGGAGGGTTGTCGGGGGCTGGACGAGGTTACAGAGATAGGTAGGGTTGTAGGGGCTGGAGGAGGTTACAGAGATAGGGAGGGTTGTAGGGGCTGGAGGAGTTTACAGAGATAGGGAGGGTTGTAGGGGCTGGAGGAGGTTACAGAGATAGGGAGGGTTGCAGGGGCTGGAGGTGGATATAGAGATAGGGATTGTTGTAGGGGCTGCAGGAGGTTACAGAGATAGGGAGGGTTGTAGGGGCTGGAGGAGGTTACAGAGATAGGGAGGGTTGTAGGGGCCTGGAGGAGGTTACAGAGATAGGGAGTGTTGTATGGGGCTGGAGGAGGTTACAGAGATAGGGAGGATTGTAGGGGCTGGAGGAGGTTACAGAGATAGGGAGAGTTGGAGGGGCTGGAGGCGGTTACAGAGATAGGGAGGGGTGTATGGGCTGGAGGAGGTTACAGAGATAGGGAGTGTTGTAGGGGGCTGGAGGAGGTTACAGAGATAGGGAGGGTTGTAGGGGCTGGAGGAGGTTACAGAGATAGGGAGGGTTGTAGGAGGCTGGAGGAGGTTACAGAGATAGGGAGGTTTGTAGGGGCTGGAGGAGGTTACAGAGACAGGGAGGGTTGTAGGGGCTGGCGGAGGTTACAGAGATAGGGAGGGTTGTAGGGGCTGGAGGAGGTTACAGAGATAGGGAGGGTTGTAGGGCTGGAGGGGTTACAGAGATAGGGAGCGTTGTAGGGGCTGGAGGAGATTACAGAGAAAGGGAGGGTTGTAGGTGGGTGGAGGAGGTTACAGAGATAGGGAGTGTTGTAGGGGGCTGGAGGAGGTTACAGAGATAGGGAGGGTTGTACGGGCTGGAGGAGGTTACAGAGATAGGGAGGGTTGTAGGGGCTGGAGGAGGTGCCAGAGATAGGGAGGGTTGTAGGGGCTGGAGGAGGCTACAGAGATAGGGAGGGTTGTAGGGGGCTGGACGAGGTGACAAAGATAGGGAGGGTTGTAGGGGCTGGAGGAGGCTACAGAGACAGGGAGGGTTGTAGGGGCTGGAGGAGGTTACAGAGATAGGGAGGGTTGTAGGGGCTGGAGGGGTTACAGAGATAGGGAGGGTTGTAGGGGCTGGAGGAGGTTACAGAGATAGGGAGGATTGTAGGGGCTGGAGGAGGTTACAGAGATAGGGAGGGTTGTAGGGGCTGGAGGAGTTTACACAAATAAGAAGGGTTGTAGGGGCTGGAGGAGGTTACAGAGATAGGGAGGGTTGTAGGGGGCTGGAGGAGGTTACAGAGATAGGGAGTGTTGTGGGAGGCTGGAGGAGGTTACAGAGATCGGGAGGGTTGTAGGGGCTGGAGGAGGTTACAGAGATAGGGAGGGTTGTAGGGGGCTGGAGGAGGTTACAGAGATAGGGAGGGTTGTAGGGGCTGGAGGAGGTTACAGAGACAGGGAGGGCTGTAGGGGCTGGAGGAGGTTGCAGAGATAGGGACGGTTGGACGGGCTGGAGGGGTTACAGAGATAGGGAGGGTTGCAGGGCTGGAGGAGATTACAGAGAAAGGGAGGGTTGTAGGGGCTGGAGGAGGTTACAGAGATAGGGAGAGTTGTAGGGGCTGGAGGAGGCTACAGAGATAGGGAGGGTTGTCGGGGGCTGGAGGGGTTACAGAGATAGGGAGGGTTGTAGGGGCTGGAGGAGGTTACAGAGATACGTAGTGTTGTAGGGGCTGGAGGAGGTTACAGAGATAGGGAGGGTTGTAGGGGCTGGAGGAGTTTACAGAGTTAGGGAAGGTTGTAGGGGCTGGAGGAGGTTACAGAGATAGGGAGGGTTGTACAGGCTGGAGGAGGTTACAGAGATAGTGAGGGTTGCAGGGGCTGGAGGTGGTTACAGAGATAGGGATTGTTGTAGGGGCTGGAGGAGGTTACAGAGATAGGGAGGGTTGTAGGGGCTGGAGGAGGTTGCAGAGATAGGGAGGGTTGTAGTGGCTGGAGGGGTTACAGAGATAGGGAGGGTTGTAGGACTGGAGGAGGTTACAGAGATAGGGAGGGTTGTAGGGGCTGGAGGAGGTTACAGAGATAGGAAGGGTTGTAGGGACTGGAGGAGGTTACAGAGATAGGGAGGGTTGTAGGGGGCTGGAGGAGGTTACAGAGATAGGGAGGATTGTAGGGGCTGGAGGAGGTTACAGAGATAGGGAGAGTTGTAGGGGCTGGAGGAGGTTACAGAGATAGGGAGGGGTGTATGGGCTGGAGGAGGTTACAGAGCTAGGGAATGTTGTAGGGGGCTGGAGGAGGTTGCAGAGATAGGGAGGGTTGTAGGGCTGGAGGGGTTACAGATATAGGGAGGGTTGTAGGGGCTGGAGGAGATTACAGAGAAATGGAGGGTTGTAGGGGCTGGAGGAGGTTACAGAGATAGGGAGGGCTGTATGGGCTGGAGGAGGTTACAGAGATCGGGAGTGTTGTAATGGGCTGGAGGAGGTTACAGAGAAATGGAGGGTTGTAGGGGCTGGAGGAGGTTACAGAGATAGGGAGGGCTGTATGGGCTGGAGGAGGTTACAGAGATAGGGAGGGTTGCAGGGGGCTGGAGGAGGTTACAGAGATAGGGAGGGTTGTAGGGGCTGGATGAGTTTACAGAGATAGGGAGGGTTGTAGGGGCTGGAGGAGGTTACAGAGATAGTGAGGGTTGAAGGGGCTGGAGGAAGTTACAGAGATGGGGGGGTTGTAGGGGCTGGAGGAGGTTGCAGAGATAGGGAGGGTTGTAGGGGCTGGAGGAGGTTACAGAGATAGGGAGGCTTGTAGGGGCTGGAGGAGGTTACAGAGATAGGGAGGGTTGCAGGGGGCTGGAGGAGGTTACAGAGATAGGGAGGGTTGTAGGGGCTGGATGAGTTTACAGAGATAGGGAGGGTTGCAGGGGCTGGAGGAGGTTACAGAGATAGTGAGGGTTGTAGGGGGGCTGGAGGAGGTTACAGAGATAGGGAGGGTTGTAGGGGCTGGATGAGTTTACAGAGATAGGGAGGGTTGTAGGGGCTGGAGGAGGTTACAGAGATAGTGAGGGTTGTAGGGGGCTGGAGGAGGTTACAGAGATAGGGAGGGTTGTAGGGGCTGGAGGAGGTTACAGAGATAGGGAGGGTTGTAGGGGCTGGAGGAGGTTACAGATATAGGGAGGGTTGTAGGGGCTGGAGGAGGTTACAGATATAGGGAGGGTTGTAGGGGCTGGAGGAGGTTTCAGAGATAGGGAGGGTTGTAGGGGCTGGAGGGGTTACAGAGATAGGGAGGGTTGTAGGGCTGGAGGAGGTTACAGAGATAGGGAGGGTTGTAGGGGCTGGAGGAGGTTACAGAGATAGGGAGGGTTGTAGGGGCTGGAGGAGGTTACAGAGAGAGGGAGGTTTGTAGGGGCTGGAGGAGGTTACAGAGATAAGGAGGGTTGTAGGGGGCTGGAGGGGTTTACAGATAGGGAGGGTTGTAGGGGCTGGAGGAGGTTACAGAGATAGGGAGGGTTGTAGGGGGCTGGAGGAGGTTACAGAGATAGGGAGAGTTGTAGGGGCTGGAGGAGGTTGCAGAGATAGGGAGGGTTGTAGTGGCTGGAGGAGGTTACAGAGATAGGGAGGGTTGTTGGGGCTGGAGGAGGTTACAGAGATAGGGAGGGTTGTAGGGGCTGGAGGAGGTTACAGAGATAGGGAGGGTTGTAGGGGCTGGAGCAGGTTACTGAGATAGGGAGGGTTGTCGGGCTGGAGTAGGTTACAGAGATAGGGAGGGTTGTCGGGGCTGGAGCAGGTTACAGAGATAGGGAGGTTTGTAGGGGCTGGAGGAGGTTACAGAGATAGGGAGGACTGTAGGGGCTGGAGGAGGTTACAGGGATAGGGAGGGTTGTAGGGGGCTGGAGGAGGTTACAGAGATAGGGAGGGTTGTAGGTGCTGGAGGAGGTTACATAGATAGGGAGGGTTGTAGGGCTGAAGGGGTTACAGAGATAGGGAGGGTTGTAGGGGCTGGAGGAGGTTACAGAGATAGGGAGGGTTGTAGGGGCTGGAGGAGGTTACAGAGATAGGGAGGGTTGTAGGGGCTGGAGGAGGTTACAGAGACAGGGAGGGTTGTAGTGGCTGGAGGAGGTTACAGAGATAGGGAGGGTTGTAGGGGCTGGAGGAGGTTACAGAGATAGGGAGGGTTGTAGGGGCTGGAGGAGGTTACAGAGATAGGGAGGGTTGTAGGGGCTGGAGCAGGTTACTGAGATAGGGAGGGTTGTCGGGCTGGAGTAGGTTACAGAGATAGGGAGGGTTGTCGGGGCTGGAGCAGGTTACAGAGATAGGGAGGTTTGTAGGGGCTGGAGGAGGTTACAGAGATAGGGAGGGCTGTAGGGGCTGGAGGAGGTTACAGAGATAGGGAGGGTTGTAGGGGCTGGAGGAGGTTACAGAGACAGGGAGAGTTGTAGGGGCTGGAGGAGGTTACAGAGACAGGGAGGGTTGTAGGGGGCTGGAGGAGGTTACAGAGATAGGGTGGGGTTGTAGGGGCTGGAGGAGGTTACAGAGATAGGGAGGGTTGGAGGGGCTGGAGCAGGTTACAGAGATAGGGAGGGTTGTAGGGGCTGGAGGAGGTTACAGAGATAGGGAGGGTTGGAGGGGCTGGAGGGGTTACAGAGATAGGGATGGGGAGCGAGGAGGCCATGGAGGCTTTTGAACATGAGGATGAGCGCATGTAGGTCAACAAGCAACAGCGGGGTGACGGGTGAACGAGACTCGGTGCGAGTGAGGACACGGGCAGCAGAGTTCTGGATGAGCTCAGGCTTACGTCGGGTAGGATGTGGGAGGCCGGGCCGGAGTGTGTTGGAATAGTCAAGTCTGGAGGTGGTAGAGACACGGGCGAGGGTTTCAGCAGCTCCCCATTTTTCTGCCCTTCCTCTCCTGAAAGCATTGACTCGTGGGGGAGAGGCGGTTCCACTGGCACCCCTCCCCGATCCCGCACTGCCTCACCCCAAACCGGAACACGAGGAGGCCCATTCAGCCCCTCGAACCTGTTACACAGGAACAGGAGGAGGCCCATTCAGCCCCTCGAGCCTGTTACACAGGAACAGGAGGAGGCCCATTCAGCCCCTCGAGCCTGTTGCACAGGAACAGGAGGAGGCCCATTCAGCCCCCTCGAGCCTGTTACACAGGAACAGGAGGAGGCCCATTCAGCCCCTCGAGCTTGTTACACAGGAACAGGAGGAGGCCCATTCAGCCCCTCGAGCCTGTTACACAGGAACAGGAGGAGGCCCATTCGGCCCCTCGAGCTTGTTACACAGGAACAGGAGGCCCATTCAGCCCCTCAAGCCCGTTACACTGTAACAGGAGGAGGCCCATTCAGCCCCTCGAGCCTGTTACACAGGAACAGGAGGAGGCCCATTCAGCCCCTCGAGCCTGTTACACAGGAACAGGAGAAGGCCCATTCAGCCCCTCGAGCCTGTTACACAGGAACAGGAGGAGGCCCATTCAGCCCCTCGAGCCTGTTACACAGGAACAGGAGGAGGCCCATTCAGCACCTCGAGCCTGTTACACAGGAACAGCAGGAGGCCCATTCAGCCCCTCGAGCCTGTTACACAGGAACAGGAGGAGGCCCATTCAGTCCCTCGAGCCTTTTACACAGGAACAGGAGGAGTCCCATTCAGCACCTCGAGCCTGTTACACAGGGACAGGAGGAGGCCCATTCAGCCCCCTCGAGCCTGTTACACAGGAACAGGAGGAGGCCCATTCAGCCCCCTCGAGACTGTTACACAGGAACAGGAGGAGGCCCATTGAGCCCCTCGAGCCTGTTACACAGGAACAGGAGGAGGCCCATTCAGCCCCCTCGAGACTGTTACACAGGAACAGGAGAAGGCCATTCAGCCGCTCGAGCCTATTCCGCCATTCAATGAGATCAGGGCTGATCTGTATGTTAACTCCATCTACCCGCCTCGGATCTGTAACCCTTAATACCCTTACCCAACACAAATCTAGCAGTCGCAGTCTTGAAATTTCCAATTGACCCCCAGCCTCAGCTTTTTGGGGGAGAGAGTTCCAGATTTCCACCACCCTTTGTGTGAAGAAGTGCTTCCTGACATCACCCCTGAACGGCCTGGCTCTAATTTTAAGGTTCTGCCCCCTTGTTCTGGACTCCCCCCACCAGAGGAAATAGTTTCTCTCTCTCTCTACGCTATCGAATCCTTTAATCATCTCGAACACCTCCATTAGATCACCCCTTAATCTTCTAAACTCGAGGGAATACAAGCCCAGTCTGGGCCAACCTGTCCTCGTGATTTCACCCTTTCAGCCCCCGGGGTGTCATTCACTGCTCCCTCGCCGAGGCTGAGATATCCTTCCCGAGGATAATGAATGTGCTAATGGTGTGTGGGGAGGGGCGGGGGGAGGTGCAATTACCCTGAGCCGCGACATGGGAATTGAGTTGTGTTTTCACTTTGTTTTCGCTTCGCTCCAGATAAAAGGAAGAAGGTGCCGGCTGTACAAAAACAAGGAGAAAATGGAAAGGTAGGTCCCTCAAACACAACACAACGCCTCATGGGTTGGGGCAGGAGAGACTGTTGGCTCCCCACTTAAATACATTCCCTTCTGTAAAAACACTGCCCCCCCCCCCACCCCCGGAGGGGCAGTACTGAGGGAGCGCCGCACTATCGGAGGGGCAGTACTGAGGAGTGCCGCACTGTCGGAGGGGCAGTACTGAGGGAGCGCCGCACTGTCGGAGGGGCAGTACTGAGGGAGCACCGCACTGTCGGAGGGGCAGTACTGAGGGAGCGCCGCACTGTCGGAGGGGCAGTACTGAGGGAGCGCCGCACTGTCGGAGGGGCAGTACTGAGGGAGCGCCGCACTATCGGAGGGGCAGTACTGAGGGAGCGCCGCACTGTTAGAGAGGCAGTACTGAGGGAGCGCCGCACTGTCGGAGGGACAGTACTGAGGGAGCGCCGCACTGTCGGAGGGGCGGTACTGAGGGAGCGCCGCACTGTTAGAGAGGCAGTACTGAGGGAGCGCTGCACTGTCGGAGGGGCGGTACTGAGGGAGCGCCGCACTGTTGGAGAGGCAGTACTGAGGGAGCGCTGCACTGTCGGAGGGGCAGTACTGAGGGAGCGCCGCACTGTCGGAGGGGCAGTACTGAGGGAGCGCCGCACTGTCGGAGGGGCAGTACTGAGGGAGCGCCGCACTGTCGGAGGGGCAGTACTGAGGGAGCGCCGCACTGTCGGGGGGCAGTACTGAGGGAGCGCCGCACTGTCGGAGGGGCAGTACTGAGGGAGTGCCGCACTGTCGGAGGGGCAGCACTGAGGGAGCGCCGCACTGTCGGAGGGGCAGTACTGAGGGAGTGCCGCACTGTCGGAGGGGCAGCACTGAGGGAGCGCCGCACTGTCGGAGGGGCAGTACTGAGGGAGCGCCGCACTGTCGGAGAGACAGTACTGAGGGAGCGCTGCACTGTCGGAGGGGCAGTACTGAGGGAGCGCCGCACTGTCGGAGGGGCAGTACTGAGGGAGTGCCGCACTGTCGGAGGGGCAGTACTGAGGGAGCGCCGCACTGTCGGAGGGGCAGTACTGAGGGAGCGCCGCACTGTCGGAGGGGCAGTACTGAGGGAGTGCCGCACTGTCGGAGGGGCAGTACTGAGGGAGCGCCGCACTGTCGGAGGGGCAGTACTGAGGGAGCGTCGCACTGTCGGAGGGGCAGTACTGAGGGAGCGCCGCACTGTCGGAGGGGCAGTACTGAGGGAGCGCCGCACTGTCGGAGGGGCAGCACTGAGGGAGCGCCGCACTGTCGGAGGGGCGGTACTGAGGGAGCGCCGCACTGTCGGAGGGGCAGCACTGAGGGAGCGCCGCACTGTCGGAGGGGCGGTACTGAGGGAGCGCCGCACTGTCGGAGGGGCAGTACTGAGGGAGCGCCGCACTGTCGGAGGGGCAGTACTGAGGGAGCGCCGCACTGTCAGAGGGGCAGTATTTTGGATGAGATGTTTAACTGAGGCCCCGTCTGCCCTCTCAGGTGGATGTCAAAGATCCCGGGGCACTCTTTCGAAGAAGGGCAGGGGGGGAGTTCTCCCCGGTGTCCTGGGGCCAATATTTAACCCTCAACCAAAATCAATAAAAAAACAGACGATCTGGTCATTATCACGTTGATTTTTGTGGGAGCTTGCTGTGCGCAAATTGGCTGTTGCGTTTCCCACATTACAACAGTGACTTCAAAAAATGTCCTTCATTGGCTCTGAAGCGCTTTGGGACGTCCTGAGGTGGTGAAAGGCGCTGGAGAAACACGAGTCTTTATTTCTTGTACTCGAGGGATGACAAGCCGAGGGTACTGAGCTCAACTGCTGAAGCCCCGCCCACTACCAATGGGCCAGGAAATGAAGGACAGGTTGGCATAGACTAGGCTTGTGTTCCCTCGAGTTTAGAAGATTAAGGGGTGATCTGATCGAGGTGTTTGAGGTGATTAAAGGATTCGATAGGGTAGAGAGAGAGAGAAACTATTTCCTCTGGTGGGGGGAGTCATAGAAACATAGAAGATAGGAGCAGGAGTTGGCCATTCGGCCCCTCGAGCCTGCTCCGCCATTCAATGAGATCATGGCTGATCATCCAAATTCAGTACCCTGTCCCTGCTTTCTCCCCATATCCCTTGATCCCTTTAGCCTTAAGAAATATACCCAACTCCTTCTTGAAGATATTTAATGAATTGGCCTCTACTGCCTTCTGTGGTAGAGAATTCCACAGGTTCACCACTCTCTGGGTGAAGAAATTCCTCCTCATCTCAGTTCTAAATGGCTTACCCCTTATCCTTAGACTGTGACCCCTGGTTCTGGACTCCCCGACCATCGGGAACATCCTTCCTGCATCTAGTCTGTCTAGACCTGTTAGAATTTTATAAGTTTCAATGAGATCCCCTCTCATTCTTCTAAACTCCAGCGAGTATAAGCCCAATCGACCCAATCTCTCTTCATACGTCATTCCTGCCATCCCAGGTATCAGCCTGGTGAATCTTCACTGCACTCCCTCCATGGCAAGAACATCCTTCCTCAGATAAGGCGACCAAAACTGCACACAATACACAAGATGTGGTCTCACCAAGGCCCTGTACAACTGCAGCAAGACATCCTTGTTCCTGTACTCGAACCCTCTCGCTACGAAGGCCAACATACCATTTGCCTTCTTAACCGCCTGCTGCACCTGCATGCTTACCTTCAGCGACTGGTGCACAAGGACACCCAGGTCTCGTTGCACTTCCCCTTCTCCCAATCTATTGCCAGGACAGTCCAGAACAAGGGGGCAGAACCTTAAAATTAGAGCCAGGCCGTTCAGGGGTGATGTCAGGAAGCACTTCTTCACACAAAGGGCGGTGGAAATCTGGAACTCTCTCCCCCAAAAAGCTGTTGAGGCTGGGGGTCAATTAGAAATTTCAAGACTGAGGTTGATAGATGGATAAATGGGGCTCGAACCCATGACCTTGTGACTCGGAGGGCAAGAGAGAGAGTGCTGAACCCAAGGAGCCAAAGGCAACAGGAGAGATCTTGCCGGTTTGACCAGGAAAGGCTGAGCTGTTTCTCGTCGAGCTAACTGTTTCCGTTTCTACCCCGCAGACACCGAAACAGCACAATGCTGGGATTGCCGGACCTCGGAGGGCACCGAATGGAACGGCACCTCACACCTTGCCCAGAACCGATCGTCTGGACGCCAGCGCACGGCGAAGTATCTCGAACAAATCAGGCCTGGTACGACCCACTGCGCAGATACTAGGAGAGGAACTGGGTGGGAGCAGTATGTCCCAACGACTGACCCCTGAGGTCAGGGTTCAGGCAGGGCGCAGACTATACGGGATGCAGGTCAAGTGACCTGTGATAGGCCACGGACCCATTCACTCCCACTGTACACAATCACAATGGACCCAAACCCCTTCCCATTCACTCCCACTGTACAGAATCCCACTGGACCCAAACCCCTTCCCATTCACTCCCACTGTACACAATCCCACTGGACCCAAACCCCTTCCCATTCTCTCCCACTGTACACAATCCCAATGGACCCAAACCCCTTCCCATTCACTCCCACTGTACACAATCCCACTGGACCCAAACCCCTTCCCATTCACTCCCACTGTACACAATCCCAATGGACCCAAACCCCTTCCCATTCACTCCCACTGTACACAATCCCACTGGACCCAAACACCTTCCCATTCACTCCCACTGTACACAATCCCAATGGACCCAAACACCTTCCCATTCACTCCCACTGTACACAATCCCAATGGACCCAAATCTCTTCCCATTCACTCCCACTGTACAGAATCCCACTGGACCCAAACACCTTCCCATTCACTCCCACTGTACACAATCCCAATGGACCCAAATCTCTTCCCATTCACTCCCACTGTACAGAATCCCAACGGACCCAAACCCCTTCCCATTCACTCCCATTGCACACAATCCCAAAGGACCCAAACCCCTTCCCATTCACTCTTGCTATGTAGAATCTTGTTACCCCAATACAGCCCAGATCCCAGAGGTGAAAGCTCAGTGTGTTACCCAGTTGACGATCTATGGTGCTGCCGTTTGGAACTCACCAGCTTTGCGTTCCCTGCGGGAATCCCCTGCGGTCCTGTCCCTCGGTTCCTGTGGTTTGCTATTGCGTAGGGCTCAACCACATCAGCTGACTTTGGATGGACAGAGCTCTCTCGATCCCATTCCTCTGTAGTCTGCAAAGATAAAGAGTGGGAGGATTAGCCAGACTGAGCTTCCTTAATTATCCCAGACAGAAATATCACCGAAGATTTTCTCCTCCAATTAATGAAAGCTCGGACTCGCATTTCTCCAGCACCTTTCCCCACCTCAAGACGTCCCAAAGCACCTCACACCCAATGAAGGTGTGGTCACTGTTGTACTGTAGGAAAGGCGGCAGCCAATTTGCGCACAGCAAGCTCCCATAAACAGCAATGTGATAATGACCAGATCATCTGTTTTAGTGATGTTGGTTGAGGGATAAATATTGGTCCCAGGACACCGGGGAGAACTCCCCTGCTCTTCTTCGAAATAGTGGCCTTGGGATCTTTTATGTCCACCTGAGAGGGCAGACGTAGCCTCGGTTTAACGTCTCATCCAAAAGATGGCAACTCCGACAGTGCGGCGCTCGCTCAGTACTGCCCCTCTGACAGTGCACTGATCCCTCAGTACTGCCCCTCCGACAGTGCGGCGCTCCCTCTGTACGGGGTGAATGGGAAAGGGTTGGGTCCATTGGGATTCTATAGAATGGGAGTGAATGGGAAGGGGTTGGGTCCATTGGGATTGTGTACAGTGGGAGTGAATGGGAAGGGGTTGGGTACATTGGGATTGTGTTCAGTGGGAGCGAATGGGAAGGGGTTTGGTCCATTGGGATTGTGTACAATGGGAGTGAATGGGAAGGGGTTTGGGTCCATTGGGATTGTGTACAGTGGGAGTGAATGGGAAGAGGTTTGGGTCCATTGGGATTGTGTGCAGTGGGAGGGAATGGGAAGGGGTTTGGGTCCATTGGGATTGTGTACAGTGGGAGTGAATGGGAAGGGGTTTGGTCCATTGGGATTGTGTACAATGGGAGTGAATGGGAAGGGGTTTGGGTCCATTGGGATTGTGTACAGTGGGAGTGAATGGGAAGGGGCTGGGTCCATCGGGATTGTGTACAGTGGGAGTGAATGGGAAGGGGATTGGGTCCATTGGGATTGTGTACAGTGGGAGTGAATGGGAAGGGGTTGGGTCCATTGGGATTGTGTACAGTGGGAGTGAATGGGAAGGGGATTGGGTCCATTGGGATTGTGTACAGTGGGAGTGAATGGGAAGGGGTTTGGGTCCAGTGGGATTCTGTAGAGTGGGAGTGAATGGGAAGGGGTTGGGTCCATTGGGATTGTGTACAGTGGGAGTGAATGGGAAGGGTTTGGGACCATTGAGATTGTGTACAGTGGGAGTGAATGGGAAGGGGTTTGGGTCCAGTGGGATTCTATACAGTGGGAGTGAATGGGAAGAGATTTGGGTCCATTGGGATTCTGTACAGTGGGAGGGAATGGGAAGGGGTTTGGGTCCATTGGGATTCTATACAATGGGAGTGAATGGGAAGGGGTTTGGGTCCATTGGGATTGTGTACAGTGGGAGTGAATGGGAAGGTGTTTGGGTCCAGTGGGATTCTGTACAGTGGGAGTGAATGGGAAGAGATTTGGGTCCATTGGGATTGTGTACAGTGGGAGTGAATGGGAAGGGGTGTGGGTCCATTGGGATTGTGTACAGTGGGAGTGAATGGGAAGAGATTTGGGTCCATTGGGATTGTGTACAGTGGGAGTGAATGGCAAGGGATTTGGTCCATTGGGATTGTGTACAATGGGAGTGAATGGGAAGGGGTTTGGGTCCATTGGGATTGTGTACAATGGGAGTGAATGGGAAGGGGTTTGGCTCCATTGGGATTCTGTACAGTGGGAGTGAATGGGAAGGGGTTTGGGTCCATTGGGATTGTGTACAGTGGGAGTGAATGGCAAGGGATTTGGTCCATTGGGATTGTGTACAATGGGAGTGAATGGGAAGGGGTTTGGGTCCATTGCGATTGTGTACAATGGGAGTGAATGGGAAGGGGTTTGGGTCCGTTGGGATTGTGTACAATGGGAGTGAATGGGAAGGGGTTTGGGTCCATTGGGATTCTGTACAGTGGGAGTGAATGGGAAGGGGTTTGGGTCCATTGGGATTGTGTACAGTGGGAGTGAATGGGAAGGGGTTGGGTCCATTGGGACTGTGTACAGTGGGAGTGAATGGGAAGGGGTTTGGTCCATTGGGATTGTGTACAGTGGGAGTGAATGGGAAGGGGTTTGGGTCCATTGGGATTGTGTACAGTGGGAGTGAATGGGAAGGGGTTTGGGTCCATTGGGATTGTGTACAGTGGGAGTGAATGGGAAGGGGTTGGGTCCATTGGGATTGTGTACAGTGGGAGTGAATGGGAAGGGGTTTGGTCCATTGGGATTGTGTACAGTGGGAGTGAATGGGAAGGTGTTTGGGTCCATTGGGATTGTGTACAGTGGGAGTGAATGGGAAGGTGTTTGGGTCCAGTGGGATTGTGTACAGTGGGAGTGAATGGGAAGGGGTTTGGGTCCATTGGGATTGTGTACAGTGGGAGTGAATGGGAAGAGATTTGGGTCCATTGGGATTGTGTACAGTGGGAGTGAATGGGAAGGTGTTTGGGTCCATTGGGATTGTGTACAGTGGGAGTGAATGGGAAGGTGTTTGGGTCCAGTGGGATTGTGTACAGTGGGAGTGAATGGGAAGGTGTTTGGGTCCATTGGGATTGTGTACAATGGGAGCGAATGGGAAGGTGTTTGGGTCCAGTGGGATTGTGTACAGTGGGAGTGAATGGGAAGGTGTTTGGGTCCATTGGGATTGTGTACAATGGGAGCGAATGGGAAGGTGTTTGGGTCCAGTGGGATTGTGTACAGTGGGAGTGAATGGGAAGGGGTTTGGGTCCATTGGGATTGTGTACAGTGGGAGTGAATGGGAAGGTGTTTGGGTCCAGTGGGATTCTGTACAGTGGGAGTGAATGGGAAGGGGTTTGGGTCCATTGGGATTGTGTACAGTGGGAGTGAATGGGAAGAGATTTCGGTCCATTTGGATTGTGTACAGTGGGAGTGAATGGGAAGGGGTTTGGGTCCAGTGGGATTCTATACAGTGGGAGTGAATGGGAAGAGATTTGGGTCCATTGGGATTCTGTACAGTGGGAGGGAATGGGAAGGGGTTTGGGTCCATTGGGATTCTATACAATGGGAGTGAATGGGAAGGGGTTTGGGTCCATTGGGATTGTGTACAGTGGGAGTGAATGGGAAGGTGTTTGGGTCCAGTGGGATTCTGTACAGTGGGAGTGAATGGGAAGAGATTTGGGTCCATTGGGATTGTGTACAGTGGGAGTGAATGGGAAGGGGTGTGGGTCCATTGGGATTGTGTACAGTGGGAGTGAATGGGAAGAGATTTGGGTCCATTGGGATTGTGTACAGTGGGAGTGAATGGCAAGGGATTTGGTCCATTGGGATTGTGTACAATGGGAGTGAATGGGAAGGGGTTTGGGTCCATTGGGATTGTGTACAATGGGAGTGAATGGGAAGGGGTTTGGCTCCATTGGGATTCTGTACAGTGGGAGTGAATGGGAAGGGGTTGGGTCCATTGGGATTGTGTACAGTGGGAGTGAATGGCAAGGGATTTGGTCCATTGGGATTGTGTACAATGGGAGTGAATGGGAAGGGGTTTGGGTCCATTGCGATTGTGTACAATGGGAGTGAATGGGAAGGGGTTTGGGTCCATTGGGATTGTGTACAATGGGAGTGAATGGGAAGGGGTTTGGGTCCATTGGGATTCTGTACAGTGGGAGTGAATGGGAAGGGGTTTGGGTCCATTGGGATTGTGTACAGTGGGAGTGAATGGGAAGGGGTTGGGTCCATTGGGACTGTGTACAGTGGGAGTGAATGGGAAGGGGTTTGGTCCATTGGGATTGTGTACAGTGGGAGTGAATGGGAAGGGGTTTGGGTCCATTGGGATTGTGTACAGTGGGAGTGAATGGGAAGGGGTTTGGGTCCATTGGGATTGTGTACAGTGGGAGTGAATGGGAAGGTGTTTGGGTCCATTGGGATTGTGTACAATGGGAGCGAATGGGAAGGTGTTTGGGTCCAGTGGGATTGTGTACAGTGGGAGTGAATGGGAAGGGGTTTGGGTCCATTGGGATTGTGTACAGTGGGAGTGAATGGGAAGGTGTTTGGGTCCAGTGGGATTCTGTACAGTGGGAGTGAATGGGAAGGGGTTTGGGTCCATTGGGATTGTGTACAGTGGGAGTGAATGGGAAGAGATTTCGGTCCATTGGGATTGTGTACAGTGGGAGTGAATGGGAAGGGGTTTGGGTCCAGTGGGATTCTATACAGTGGGAGTGAATGGGAAGAGATTTGGGTCCATTGGGATTCTGTACAGTGGGAGGGAATGGGAAGGTGTTTGGGTCCAGTGGGATTCTGTACAGTGGGAGTGAATGGGAAGAGATTTGGGTCCATTGGGATTGTGTACAGTGGGAGTGAATGGGAAGGGGTGTGGGTCCATTGGGATTGTGTACAGTGGGAGTGAATGGGAAGAGATTTGGGTCCATTGGGATTGTGTACAGTGGGAGTGAATGGCAAGGGATTTGGTCCATTGGGATTGTGTACAATGGGAGTGAATGGGAAGGGGTTTGGGTCCATTGGGATTGTGTACAATGGGAGTGAATGGGAAGGGGTTTGGCTCCATTGGGATTCTGTACAGTGGGAGTGAATGGGAAGGGGTTTGGGTCCATTGGGATTGTGTACAGTGGGAGTGAATGGCAAGGGATTTGGTCCATTGGGATTGTGTACAATGGGAGTGAATGGGAAGGGGTTTGGGTCCATTGCGATTGTGTACAATGGGAGTGAATGGGAAGGGGTTTGGGTCCGTTGGGATTGTGTACAATGGGAGTGAATGGGAAGGGGTTTGGGTCCATTGGGATTCTGTACAGTGGGAGTGAATGGGAAGGGGTTTGGGTCCATTGGGATTGTGTACAGTGGGAGTGAATGGGAAGGGGTTGGGTCCATTGGGACTGTGTACAGTGGGAGTGAATGGGAAGGGGTTTGGTCCATTGGGATTGTGTACAGTGGGAGTGAATGGGAAGGGGTTTGGGTCCATTGGGATTGTGTACAGTGGGAGTGAATGGGAAGGGGTTTGGGTCCATTGGGATTGTGTACAGTGGGAGTGAATGGGAAGGGGTTGGGTCCATTGGGATTGTGTACAGTGGGAGTGAATGGGAAGGGGTTTGGTCCATTGGGATTGTGTACAGTGGGAGTGAATGGGAAGGTGTTTGGGTCCAGTGGGATTGTGTACAGTGGGAGTGAATGGGAAGGGGTTTGGGTCCATTGGGATTGTGTACAGTGGGAGTGAATGGGAAGAGATTTGGGTCCATTGGGATTGTGTACAGTGGGAGTGAATGGGAAGGTGTTTGGGTCCATTGGGATTGTGTACAGTGGGAGTGAATGGGAAGGTGTTTGGGTCCAGTGGGATTGTGTACAGTGGGAGTGAATGGGAAGGTGTTTGGGTCCATTGGGATTGTGTACAATGGGAGCGAATGGGAAGGTGTTTGGGTCCAGTGGGATTGTGTACAGTGGGAGTGAATGGGAAGGTGTTTGGGTCCATTGGGATTGTGTACAATGGGAGCGAATGGGAAGGTGTTTGGGTCCAGTGGGATTGTGTACAGTGGGAGTGAATGGGAAGGGGTTTGGGTCCATTGGGATTGTGTAAAGTGGGAGTGAATGGGAAGGTGTTTGGGTCCAGTGGGATTCTGTACAGTGGGAGTGAATGGGAAGGGGTTTGGGTCCATTGGGATTGTGTACAGTGGGAGTGAATGGGAAGAGATTTCGGTCCATTTGGATTGTGTACAGTGGGAGTGAATGGGAAGGGGTTTGGGTCCAGTGGGATTCTATACAGTGGGAGTGAATGGGAAGAGATTTGGGTCCATTGGGATTCTGTACAGTGGGAGGGAATGGGAAGGGGTTTGGGTCCATTGGGATTGTGTACAGTGGGAGTGAATGGGAAGGTGTTTGGGTCCAGTGGGATTCTGTACAGTGGGAGTGAATGGGAAGAGATTTGGGTCCATTGGGATTGTGTACAGTGGGAGTGAATGGGAAGGGGTGTGGGTCCATTGGGATTGTGTACAGTGGGAGTGAATGGGAAGAGATTTGGGTCCATTGGGATTGTGTACAGTGGGAGTGAATGGCAAGGGATTTGGTCCATTTGGATTGTGTACAATGGGAGTGAATGGGAAGGGGTTTGGGTCCATTGGGATTGTGTACAATGGGAGTGAATGGGAAGGGGTTTGGCTCCATTGGGATTCTGTACAGTGGGAGTGAATGGGAAGGGGTTGGGTCCATTGGGATTGTGTACAGTGGGAGTGAATGGCAAGGGATTTGGTCCATTGGGATTGTGTACAATGGGAGTGAATGGGAAGGGGTTTGGGTCCATTGCGATTGTGTACAATGGGAGTGAATGGGAAGGGGTTTGGATCCATTGGGATTGTGTACAATGGGAGTGAATGGGAAGGGGTTTGGGTCCATTGGGATTCTGTACAGTGGGAGTGAATGGGAAGGGGTTTGGGTCCATTGGGATTGTGTACAGTGGGAGTGAATGGGAAGGGGTTGGGTCCATTGGGACTGTGTACAGTGGGAGTGAATGGGAAGGGGTTTGGTCCATTGGGATTGTGTACAGTGGGAGTGAATGGGAAGGGGTTTGGGTCCATTGGGATTGTGTACAGTGGGAGTGAATGGGAAGGGGTTTGGGTCCATTGGGATTGTGTACAGTGGGAGTGAATGGGAAGGGGTTGGGTCCATTGGGATTGTGTACAGTGGGAGTGAATGGGAAGGGGTTTGGTCCATTGGGATTGTGTACAGTGGGAGAGAATGGGAAGGGGTTTGGGTCCATTGGGATTGTGTACAGTGGGAGTGAATGGGAAGGGGTTTGGGTCCATTGGGATTGTGTACAGTGGGAGTGAATGGGAAGAGATTTCGGTCCATTGGGATTGTGTACAGTGGGAGTGAATGGGAAGGGGTTTGGTTCCAGTGGGATTCTATACAGTGGGAGTGAATGGGAAGAGATTTGAGTCCATTGGGATTCTGTACAGTGGGAGGGAATGGGAAGGGGTTTGGGTCCATTGGGATTCTATACAATGAGAGTGAATGGGAAGGGGTTTGGGTCCATTGGGATTGTGTACAGTGGGAGTGAATGGGAAGGTGTTTGGGTCCAGTGGGATTCTGTACAGTGGGAGTGAATGGGAAGAGATTTGGGTCCATTGGGATTGTGTACAGTGGGAGTGAATGGGAAGGGGTGTGGGTCCATTGGGATTGTGTACAGTGGGAGTGAATGGGAAGAGATTTGGGTCCATTGGGATTGTGTACAGTGGGAGTGAATGGCAAGGGATTTGGTCCATTGGGATTGTGTACAATGGGAGTGAATGGGAAGGGGTTTGGGTCCATTGGGATTGTGTACAATGGGAGTGAATGGGAAGGGGTTTGGGTCCATTGGGATTCTGTACAGTGGGAGTGAATGGGAAGGGGTTTGGGTCCATTGGGATTGTGTACAGTGGGAGTGAATGGGAAGGGGTTGGGTCCATTGGGATTGTGTACAGTGGGAGTGAATGGCAAGGGATTTGGTCCATTGGGATTGTGTACAATGGGAGTGAATGGGAAGGGGTTTGGGTCCATTGGGATTCTGTACAGTGGGAGTGAATGGGAAGGGGCTTGGGTCCATTGGGATTGTGTACAGTGGGAGTGAATGGGAAGGGGTTTGGGTCCATTGGGATTGTGTACAATGGGAGTGAATGGGAAGGGGTTTGGGTCCATTGGGATTCTATACAATGGGAGTGAATGGGAAGGGGTTTGGGTCCATTGGGATTGTGTACAGTGGGAGTGAATGGGAAGGGGTTGGGTCCATTGGGATTGTGTACAGTGGGAGTGAATGGCAAGGGATTTGGTCCATTGGGATTGTGTACAATGGGAGTGAATGGGAAGGGGTTTGGGTCCATTGCGATTGTGTACAATGGGAGTGAATGGGAAGGGGTTTGGGTCCATTGGGATTGTGTACAGTGGGAGTGAATGGGAAGGGGTTGGGTCCATTGGGATTGTGTACAGTGGGAGTGAATGGGAAGGGGTTTGGTCCATTGGGATTGTGTACAGTGGGAGTGAATGGGAAGGGGTTTGGGTCCATTGGGATTGTGTACAGTGGGAGTGAATGGGAAGGGGTTTGGGTCCATTGGGATTGTGTACAGTGGGAGTGAATGGGAAGGGGTTGGGTCCATTGGGATTGTGTACAGTGGGAGTGAATGGGAAGGGGCTTGGGTCCATTGGGATTGTGTACAGTGGGAGTGAATGGGAAGGGGTTTGGGACCATTGGGATTGTGTACAGTGGGAGTGAATGGGAAGGGGTTGGGTCCATTGGGATTGTGTACAGTGGGAGTGAATGGGAAGGGGTTTGGTCCATTGGGATTGTGTACAGTGGGAGTGAATGGGAAGGGGTTTGGGTCCATTGGGATTGTGTACAGTGGGAGTGAATGGGAAGGGGTTTGGGTCCATTGGGATTGTGTACAGTGGGAGTGAATGGGAAGGGGTTGGGTCCATTGGGATTGTGTACAGTGGGAGTGAATGGGAAGGGGTTTGGTCCATTGGGATTGTGTACAGTGGGAGTGAATGGGAAGGGGTTTGGGTCCATTGGGATTGTGTACAGTGGGAGTGAATGGGAAGGGGTTTGGGTCCATTGGGATTGTGTACAGTGGGAGTGAATGGGAAGGGGTGTGGGTCCATTGGGATTGTGTACAGTGGGAGCGAATGGGAAGGGGTGTGGGTCCATTGGGATTCTGTACTATTGACGTATTCCCAATGGGAATTCCCATTGATTGTAAAGAGTGCGGAGATAGCTGATCGGAGGTGAAAGTCGGTGACATTATCGATAAACCCTCCCTCTTTCCACCCACAGCCATTCCACAACACGACCCAATCTCCGAACGAGTCTTCAACCCTCTCCCTCCAGAGGCGGCACGCCACCATGGTGTGATGCTCCACCCGGTCGACGAGTTACACCGACGCCCTACCCACCCTCCCGAAAACAGCACTCTGGGTCACCTGATGCCGCGGGTCAGGTGAACTCCCAAACCCGCCACCTCCGTCCTGCCACGTGACCGCGGGCAACAGGTGGGACAGCGAACTCAGAAATGGCGAGCTTGCAGCGGACCCCAGGGGCAGCGTTGGAACGTCAAGAGGCTGCTTTTAAAGGACGGCTGTCCATGCAAGATATTTTATAAACTTTGAAGGGGACATCACGGCATCAAAGCCCCTTTAAATTGGCAAAGCATCCTTACTGGTTTTAATTTTTTCAGCCCTGAAAAACTCAGCGGACAAATCACTTATTTAAAGGGCCACTGATCCACAGTGGCGATGTGACAGACGCCCATTTCTCCAGCGCCTTTCACCACCTCAGGACGTCCCAAATCGCTTCACAGCCAATGAAGTACTTTTTTTGAAGTGTGGTCACTGTTGTAATGTAGGAAACGCGGCAGCCAATTTGCGCACAGCAAGCTCCCAGAAACAGCCGTGTGATAATGACCAGATCATCTGTTTTTTAGTGATGTTGGTTGAGGGATAAATATTGGCCCCAGGACACCGGGGAGAACTCCCCCTGCTCTTCTTCCAATAGTGGCCATGGGATCTTTTACATCCACCTGAGAGGGCAGACGGGGCCTCGGTTTAACGTCTCATCTGAAAGAGGGCACCTCCGACAGTGCGGCGCTCCCTCAGTACTGCCCCTCCGACAGTGCGGCGCTCCCTCAGTTCTGTCCCTCCGACAGTGCAGCACTCCCTCAGTACTGCCCCTCCGACAGTGCAGCACTCCCTCAGTACTGCCCCTCCGACAGTGCGGCGCTCCCTCAGTACTGCCCCTCCGACAGTGCGGCGCTCCCTCAGTACTGCCCCTCCGACAGTGCGGCGCTCCCTCAGTACTGCCCCTCCGACAGTGCGGCGCTCCCTCAGTACTGCCCCTCCGACAGTGTGGAGCTCCCTCAGTACTGTCCCTCCGACAGTGCGGAGCTCCCTCAGTGCTGCCCCTCCGACAGTGCGGCGCTCCCTCAGTACTGCCCCTCCGACAGTGCGGAGCTCCCTCAGTACTGCCCCTCCGACAGTGCAACGCTCCCTCAGTACTGCCCCTCCGACAGTGCGGCGCTCCCTCAGTACTGCCCCTCCGACAGTGCAATGCTCCCTCAGTACTGCCCCTCCGACAGTGCGGCGCTCCCTCAGTACCGCCCCTCTGACAGTGCGGCGCTCCCTCAGTACTGCCCCTCCGACAGTTGTGGCGCCCCCTCAGTACTGCCCCTCCGACAGTGCGAAGCTCCCTCAATGCTGCCTCTCTGACAGTGCGGCGCTCCCTCAGTACTGCCCCTCCGACAGTGTGGCTCTCCCTCAGTACTGCCCCTCCGACAGTGCGGCGCTCCCTCAGTACTGCCCCTCCGACAGTGCGGAGCTCCCTCAGTGCTGCCCCTCCGACAGTGCGGCGCTCCCTCAGTACTGCCCCTCCGACAGTGCGGCGCTCCCTCAGTACCACCCCTCCGACAGTGCGGCGCTCCCTCAGTACCGCCTCTCCGACAGTGCAGCGCTCCCTCAGTACTGCCCCTCCGACAGTGTGGCGCTCCCTCAGTACTTTCCCTCCGGGAGAGGGAGGGGTTGGGGTAAAGCGATATGCACAGAAACCTCACAGCTAATTCAGCCACATAAACAGCCTATCTGCCAATTGTATATATACTGTATATTTGATCAGATTCGCCGATTATATTTTTGCATTCTTCACAGTGCCATGCGGCCTTTATATTGTGTATTTAATAAAGCCTTTCCTATGAATGGACTCCCGCTGTTTGATATCTCTGCGCCAGCATCAGGGGTCACCGCACTGAGGGTCAGGGAGCGTACGGTTATGGGCGGAGTGGGGTAACAGTAGCCTGAGCTCGAGTGGTCAAGCGAGGGGTCGAGTTGAAGGGCTCAAGCCAGGTGTCAAAGTCTCGAGCAAGGGTTCAAGCTCCAGCGAGGGGTCAAAGGGTCAAGCAAGGCTTCAAGTGAAGGGGCCAAGCGAGGGGTCGAAAGCTCGAGCAAGGGTTCAAGCGAGGTGTCAAAGGGTTGAGCAACGGTTCAAGCAAGGGGTCAAGCAAGGGGTCAAAGGTTCGAGCAAGGGTTCAACCGAAGGGTCGCGTGGGGGTTCAAGGGTTCGAATGAAGGGGTAAGTGAGGGGTCGAAGGCTCGAGGGAGGGTTTGAGTGAACGGGTCAAGCGAGGGGTCAAAGGCTCGAGCGAGGGTTCGAGTGAAGGGGTCAAGTGTGGGGTCGAAGGGTTAAGCGAGGGGTCGAAGGATCGAGCGAGGGTTTGAGTGAAGGGGTCAAGCGAGGGGTCGAAGGGTTAAGCGAGGGGTCGAAGGATCGAGCAAGGGTTCGAGGGCTCGAGTGAAGGGGTCAAGCGAGGGGTCGAAGGGTTAAGCGAGGGGTCGAAGGATCGAGCAAGGGTTCGACTGAAGGGGTCAAGTGAGGGGTCGAAGGATCGAGCGAGGGTTCGAGGCACTGAGGGCGATCCCGCGGAGTGGAGTCCAACGGCGTCACGGGGTGAATCACCATTCGGGGCTAAGGCGGGGAGTGGAGGAGTTGTTGGTGAAAGGAAGAGGGGGGAAGTGGGGGTGATGTTGGGGTCAGTGCGGGATTTCACTCCAGATTCTGGGTGAAGGTCGAAGTGAGCTGATCCCAGTCGACCATGGGGTGCATCACAACCGATCCGCATTCTGAGCCTCAACTATGTCTCCACTCGTCAACCTGAGAGGGCAAGCGGGTCCTCGGGTTTAACGTCTCAACTGAAAGACAACACCTCCGACAGTGCGGCACTCCCTCAGTACTGCCCCTCCGACAGTGCGGCGCTCCCTCAGTACTGCCCCTCCGACAGTGCGGCGCTCCCTCAGTACTGACCCTCCGACAGTGCGGCGCTCCCTCAGTACTACCCCTCCGACAGCGCAGCGCTCCTTCAGTACTGCCCCTCCAACAGCGCGGCGCTCCCTCAGTACTGCCCCTCCGACAGCGCGGTGCTCCCTCAGTACTGCCCCTCCGACAGTGCGGCGCTCCCTCAGTACTGCCCCTCCGACATTGCGGCTCTCCCTCAGTACTGCCCCTCCGACAGTGCAGCGCTCCCTCAGTACTGCCCCTCCGACAGTACGGCGCTCCCTCAGCACTGCCCCTCCGACTGCGGCGCTCCCTCAGTACTGCCCCTCCGACAGTGCGGCGCTCCCTCAATACTGCCCCTCCGACAGTGCGGCGCTCCCTCAGTACTGCCCCTCCGACAGTGCGGCGGTTCCTCAGTACTGCCCCTCCGACAGTGCGGCGCTCCCTCAGTACTGCCCCTCCGAAAGTGCAGCGCTCCCTCAGTACTGACCCTCCCACAGTGCGGCGCTCCCTCAGTACTGCCCCTCCCACAGTGCGGTGCTCCCTCAGTACTGCCCCTCCGACAGTGCGGCGCTCCCTCAGTACTGCCCCTCCGACAGTGCGGCGCTCCCTCAGTACTGCCCCTCCGACAGTGCGGCGCTCCCTCAGTACTGCCCCTCCGACAGTGCGACGCTCCCTCAGTACTGCCCCTCCGACAGTGCGGCGCTCCCTCAGTACTGCCCCTCCGACAGTGCGGCGCTCCCTCAGTCCTTAAGAGAAGGTGCCCATTCAGCACCAACGCACGGTAGCCTGCGGGCAGGTATGCCAAGGGCGACAGGGGTCACTGGGCGCGTTGCCAAGCTCCTGGGATCCAACCAAACAGAGAATCCGTGGCTCTCCGTCTCTCAGCAGTGTCGGGGATCCCGTCTCGAAAGCTCTCGTTCCCACGACGGGCAGGGATTAACCGGACATTGCCTGACCCCAGAGATCATGGGGCACGGGATTCCCCTCCGTTTGATTGCCGTTGCCTGGTCGGTGTTGCTCATTGGTAAGTCCGCCGTTGGTTCGCCGATCCTGGACGATCTGCCCTCGTCCCTCTCGGTCCCACCCACGCCAACCTGCTTAAAGAACAAAGCTTCTCCTTCCATTGGCTTCCTCCCGAGGGTCTCGGCCGTTTTGCAGGGCCGGGGGAGTCTCTCTCGGGAGGCTCACTCCGTCGGCCGTTCGTCCTGCGCGAGGAGGGACGGTGCGGGGGCCGGCAGACTGCTCGACTGCGTGAAGCATCACAACATTGAACCATAGAATGGCTACAGCACAGTCGGGGGACATTCGGCCCCTCGAGCCTGTGCCGGCTCTCTGCAAGAGCGCTTCAGCCTGTCCCACTCCCCCGCCCTTTCCCCGTAGCCCTGCAATTTTTTTCCCCTCAGCTACTTATCCAACTCCCTTTTGAAAGCCACAATTGAATCTGCCTCCATCACCCTTTCAGGCAGCGCATTCCCGATCATAACCACTCGCTGTGTAAAGAAGCGTTTCCTCATGTCACCTTTGGTTCTTCTGCCAATCACCTTCAATCTGTGTCCTCTGGTTCTCGACCCTTCCGCCAATGGGAACAGTTTCTCTCTATCTACTCTGTCCAGACCCCTCATGATTCTGAACACCTCTATCAAATCTCCTCTCAGCCTTCTCTGCTCTAAGGAGAACAACCCCAGCTTCTCCAGTCTATCCACGTAACTGAAGTCCCTCATCCCTGGAACCATTCTGGTCAATCTCCCCTTAACCTTCTCTGCTCTAAGGAGAACAATCCCAGCTTCTCCAGTCTCTCCACATCACTGAAGTCTCTCATCCCTGGGACCATTCTGGTCAATCTCCCCTTAACCTTCTCTGCTCTAAGGAGAACAATCCCAGCTTCTCCAGTCTCTCCACATCACTGAAGTCCCTCATCCCTGGGACCATTCTGGTCAATCTCCTCTCAACCTTCTCTGCTCTAAGGAGAACAACCCCAGCTTCTCCAGTCTCTCCACATCACTGAAGTCGCTCATCCCTGGAACCATTCTGGTCAATCTCCCCTTAACCTTCTCTGCTCTAAGGAGAACAATCCCAGCTTCTCCAGTCTCCCCACATCACTGAAGTCCCTCATCCCTGGGACCATTCTGGTCAATCTCCTCTCAACCTTCTCTGTTCTAAGGAGATCAATCCCAGCTTCTCCAGTCTCTCCACATCACTGAAGTCCCTCATCCCTGGGACCATTCTGGTCAATCTCCTCTCAACCTTCTCTGCTCTAAGGAGAACAACCCCAGCTTCTCCAGTCTCTCCACATCACTGAAGTCCCTCATCCCTGGAACCATTCTGGTCAATCTCCCCTTAACCTTCTGTGCTCTAAGGAGAACAACCCCAGCTTCTCCAGTCTCCCCACATCACTGAAGTCCCTCATCCCTGGGACCATTCTGGTCAATCTCCCCTTAACCTTCTCTGCTCTAAGGAGAACAACCCCAGCTTCTCCAGTCTATCCACGTAACTGAAGTCCCTCATCCCTGGGACCATTCTGGTCAATCTCTCCTTAAACTTCTCTGCTCTAAGGAGAACAACCCCAGCTTCTCCAGTCTCTCCACATCACTGAAGTCCCTCATCCCTGGGACCATTCTGGTCAATCTCCCCTTAACCTTCTCTGCTCTAAGGAGAACAATCCCAGCTTCTCCAGTCTCTCCACATCACTGAAGTCTCTCATCCCTGGGACCATTCTGCTCAACCTCCCCTTAACCTTCTCTGCTCTAAGGAGATCAATCCCAGCTTCTCCAGTCTCTCCACATCACTGAAGTCTCTCATCCCTGGGACCATTCTGGTCAATCTCCTCTCAACCTTCTCTGTTCTAAGGAGATCAATCCCAGCTTCTCCAGTCTCTCCACATCACTGAAGTCCCTCATCCCTGGGACCATTCTGGTCAATCTCCTCTCAACCTTCTCTGCTCTAAGGAGAACAACCCCAGCTTCTCCAGTCTCTCCACATCACTGAAGTCCCTCATCCCTGGAACCATTCTGGTCAATCTCCCCTTAACCTTCTCTGCTCTAAGGAGAACAACCCCAGCTTCTCCAGTCTCCCCACATCACTGAAGTCCCTCATCCCTGGGACCATTCTGGTCAATCTCCCCTTAACCTTCTCTGCTCTAAGGAGAACAACCCCAGCTTCTCCAGTCTCTCCACATCACTGAAGTCCCTCATCCCTGGGACCAGATGGTGTCGAGTTTCTTGAGTGTTGTTGGAGCTGCACTCATCCAGGCAAGTGGAGAGTATTCCATCACACTCCTGACTTGTGCCTTGTAGATGGCGGAAAGGCTTTGGGGAGTTGGGAAGTGAGACACTCGCCGCAGAACGCCAATTGATGTTGACTTCTGAACTTTGAACCCTAGGGCGGGGCGGAGGGCGTGGCCCTGCAGGTCCTGAGCGCCGTGGTGAGCGCCGGGCTGGGGGAGAATGCGACCCTGGCCGTCAACTACTCGGGCCCCGAGGTGCCGAACAGCTCCTGGGAGCACAGCGTGGTGCTGCTGACCTGGAGCCCGGCCGGAGACCTCCACATCCTGCCGGCCTACGAGGGGAGGCTCCAGTTCTGCAACCGCACCGGCTCCATCCAGATCGACCGGGTGACGCCAGCGGACGACGGGCGCTACGCGGTAAAGATGGAGGTGCAGGGGCAGCCCAGCAGCGAAGGGGAGGTGACGCTCAACGTGTACGGTAAGCGGGGGAAGGTCAGGCTGCGAGTTGGGCCGACGTCAGGCCCAGCCCGAATTAACCGCCGGCTCTCAGATTTCGCTCACGGGCCCAGAACGCGACTGTGGCCTAATCAGGGTGAGTGGCGGAGCCTGACCGCCTAGAAGGGAGGTCAAAGGGGAGGCTCGGGGAAGGGTGGGGGGTGCCTGTAAGAGAAGGCCCCAAGAACGGTTTCGATCATATGGGGCCTAAAGGAGGGCCTCAGCCCTGTTGCCCGATTGGTGGATCCAATCAGTGCCACACTGTCGGAGGGGCAGTACTGAGGGAGCGCCGCACTGTCGGAGGGGCAGTACTGAGGGAGCGCCGCACTGTCGGAGGGGCAGTACTGAGGGAGCGCCGCACTGTCGGAGGGGCAGTACTGAGGGAGCGCCGCACTGTCGGAGGGTCAGTACTGAGGGGTGGGAGGAGGCTGGTGTTGGTGGGGTGAGATGAAGAGAGGTGGGAGGAGGCTGGTGTTGATGGGGTGAGATGAAGAGGGGTGGGAGGAGGCTGGTGTTGATGGGGTGAGATGAAGAGGGGTGGGAGGAGGCTGGTGTTATGAAGAGGGGTGGGAGGAGGCTGGTGTTGAGGGGTGGGATCAAGAGGGGTGGGAGGAGGCTGGTGTTGATGGGGTGAGATGAAGAGGGGTGGGAGGAGGCTGGTGTTGATGGGGTGAGATGAAGAGGGGTGGGAGGAGGCTGGTGTTGATGGGGTGAGATGAAGAGGGGTGGGAGGAGACTGGTGTTGATGGGGTGAGATGAAGAGGGGTGGGAGGAGGCTGGAGTTGATGGGGTGAGATGAAGAGGGGTGGGAGGTGCTGGTGTTGATGGGGTGAGATGAAGAGGGGTGGGAGGAGGCTGGTGTTGTCAGGGTTGGGGAGCCACGGGGCCGTGTAGATACGGGGCCGTGCTCTCCGGGCAAGGTAGGTTCTGGACCCAAGTGCAGAAACCAGGCTAGAGGCAGGTATACAATCTTAAGGAACAGTACTTTATTCATTACTTAACTAGATTCACACATAACTAGATTCATACAAGGAACACAACAGCATACGTAAGAACTCGAGACAGGAACACCACATCATACATAGAACTCGAGAGAAGAACAATATACATAGAACTCGAGACAAGTTACAAAAACGGCTAGTCAAGAATAGGAACTCAGGACAGCTTCCATGAGGCAACATACTTGTCCATACTGAGCTGGGATAAGCTTACCACAAGCGCAACCAGCTTGCCGAGACGAGACTCAAGACAAGCTATCACGAGGGGCTGCCGCAGGGGTAACAGGCTTCTCAATACAAAGCTCAAGACAAGCGCCAGCATGGCAACACGCTAGTCCAGCCAGCACCTTATCAAGACTAAGAACAACAAGAACACAGAGTTAGTTACATCTTAAATACAGAACTCGAGAGAACCATGGCACCCAGCTAGTCAAAGCCAGGAGCCACAGAGCAAAGGCTAGTCCCCGGTTAACTGGTTAGGACTGAGCAAGGAAGGAAGCAACCACAGAACTTATATACCAAGAAAACCAGGTGCAACCCATGAACAGCTAACAGGCCGTTAAGAATTAACACAGGAGGCTAGGAACAATTAACAAAGGGCTAGAGCCAAACAAGTGAAGGCTAGAGAAGGAACTGACTGACACCGTCACACAACCTCAGTCTAGACCTTGCTCTCAGTGGAGCAGGTTGTGCTGCTGCTGCTGCTGCTGCTGCTGTGTGGGAGGTGGTGGTCGCCTTGGCCTGGGAGTGGAGGGGAAGGAGTGACCCCAGGCCACCACTACCAGCAACCTACAACCAACTTCAACCATCTACCGAGGTGCCTGGAGAGGGAGGAGTAGAGGACAGAGGCCAGTATTACAACTGGAGAGGCCTTCCATCACTGCCTCCCAATTTGGCCTCCGGTCCAGGAGAGGGAGAGAGGGGAGAGGAATACCACTCAGCTCCAACTTGGAAGGAGGGGAGGAGCTGCTGCATCTTTCAACATCTGCAGGTGGGTGTCTTTTGTGCATTCCCCTAAAGACTTTGCATTCTAGGCGGGGGGAGGAAAGAAGATGGGCCGGAAAGCTTGGCCTGGGTTGGCTGGAGCCTGCCCAGGTGAAGCCTTTTCCCTTACAGTGAGAAGACCTGGTGTGGGGCTGAGCCTGGACTTTCTCCAGCCTAACCAGGCGAAGACATCTTCTCCCCCTGCCCGAAGACCATCTGCATAAGACTTTGTTTTTCCATCGGGGAGTGCACCCTGCCGACACCCACCCACCAAATACCACCTTGAGTGGGGACCCTGCCTTTGCGGGCCCCCTCCTTCCCACCCCCCCTCTCTCTCTCTCTTTGTCCTCTCTTTGCCTCTCTGAAAAGGCACCCTCTTTAAATCTACTAATTGCCACTTGAGCAGAGGGAAGAAAGGCCCCTCTCCCATTTAACTCCATCAAGGGGAGAGGCGGGCCAGTTACTTTACACTCCCTCTGCTCAAGGGAAGACATTTTTACCAAGGCCATTAACACCTTCAGGCCTGTGACTTGGGGTGTGTGTAGCTCTTTTAAAAACCACCCCATTATGGCTTCCACATCTGCGGCGGTGACGGGGCCAGCAATGACCTATGCGGCAGCGACGGCCAAAGCCATGGCTGCTCCCGCTTCTGCTGCTGCCCCGTCGCCGTTCCGACTTATAACAAAGAAGCTTGGGGTGAAGAGCTACACCCACCCCAACATGACCATCGAGGCGTGCGTGAGGGCCATGGCTGGGGTTGTCGGCCCTCCAGCCATACTCGCCGCCTCGAAAATGTATGGGAAGGCTGTGTTCTTCCTGGAGTCGGAGCGGGCGGTGGCCCTGGCCATCACCGAGGGGCTCACCGTGGGCGGGACCTTCCTGCCGGTGGACCCTCTAGAGGCCACCGCGCAGAGGGTCGTATTATCAAACGTCCCGCCCTACGTCTCGAGCGAGCTCCTCCTCCCCCACTTGCTCCAACTCGGGGAGGTGAGGTCGGGGATCACGCCGATCCCCCTCGGATTCCGGGAAGCCAGCCTTCGCCATGTCTTCTCCTTCCGGCGCCAGGCCTTTGTTCAGCTGGCGCGGGAGGGGGAGACTGACGGGGCTTTTTCGGTCCTCCATGAGGGGACCCTTCACCGCGTCTTCTGGACGACGGACGGCGTGCGGTGCCACGCCTGCAAGGAGGTGGGGCATGTACGAAAAAACTGCCCCGCCTCCAAGGCCGCCAGGTCGTCTGGCGTGGCCGAGGCTGGCGCCGCCGCCGCTCCTACCCCCGGGTGTGGCCGTGCCCCCCCTCAAACAAATACTACCGGGGTGCGGTCGTCGTCGGAGGTCGATGCCATCCAGGCCTCCGGCGAGGGGGAGGAAGTGTGTCCGGTCGGGAGGAGGGCGCGGGGGAAAAATAAACACCATAGGGCGGGTCCCCCCATGGAGGGCGTGCCCCATGACATGGAGCCCCTGACGCCCGAGAGCATTGCCGCGTTGATCGCGGGGGGCGAGAGTGGGAGGGGCCTCGTGCCCGAGCCTGTGGCCGCGACCGCCGAGGCGGAAGCGCCAGAACCTGCGGCCGGGCTCGGGCCCGAGGGACCCGACGAACCTGCTCCACCGGAGGGAGCAGGGGAGGCCCCTGCAGAAATGGAGGTCTCCCCCTATCCCTCCACTTTCAAAAGAAGGCGCGACCCCCAGGATGAGGAGGAGGACCAGGAGGAGGAAGGTCCCTCCGGTCAGGGGGAGTCGTCGCCCGCCGCGGGTACTGCACCCCACCCCACCGCTGTCACCATCGTGAGCGATCGGCAGGGGTCGCCCGTCCCTGGGGAGGCTGAGGCAGAGGTGTCTGCCCAGCTCGTGCCTCCCGGGGATGGGGACGAGACCCTGCCCATGGGGGGGTCGCGGAACAACCCGCGGCCGAGATCGATCCCCTTTCGGTGGCGTTACCCCTCGACGAGTCGGGCGGCTTGGAGTCTGGGTCGGGCGAGCTCGCGGAAGATGAGCTCGTCCAAAGCGGCCCGGACTTTTCCCAGGTGCTGCTCGACCTCGTCGAGGATTTTACTAGAAATACCCCTTCTGCTGGGTCGGAGGCCGGTGGCGCGGTGGAGGAAGGCCCTCTGTCTGTGTCTCTGGCGCCGGGCGACTTGGAGGAGATCGGATTTACATATTCTCCGGTCTCTCCGGTCTCTCCGGTCGTTCCGGCGCCTGGGGCGGAGGGGGGCTCCGAACCGCCGCCGTCTTCTGGCCCGGCGCCCCTGCAGGAGCCCAGGGAGGAATCCTCCGCCACCAATCCTGGGGGTGGGATCCGGGCGGAGGCGGGGCCGGCCGTTGCGGCCGAGCCGTTCGCTGCGCTCTGCGTGACGGACGGGTCGGCCGCTGGTGGTGACCCCCCGGAGGAGGACGGGGACTCGGTGGTGGGGGCGGAGGACGACTGGGATTCCATCGCCGATGAGGCGATGGATGACCTCCCGTCCCTCGCCGGGACCCCCCTCATTCCCATTAAGGATCTCCGGGACTTTGTGGCCATGTGCCAGGGTCGTCACAGGATTCGGGTGGCCCTCGACAGATGGCCGGACCTGGCGCTGCTCCTCGGGTCGGCCCACACCGCCGTCAAAGCCATGGACGCGGGCGCGGGAGAGAGCCCGCTCGTGCGGCGTCGGCTCCAGTCGTTCCTCACTGGGCTGCTAAGGGAGTGGCGGTTGACTAGCGGCCGCCCTCTCCCTTCCCCCGTTAGTCATAAGTAGGGGTTGGTTGTGCTTCTGAAATGAAGATAACCATAGCCAGCCTCAACATCAACGGCAGCAGGGAAGCTAGCCGCAGGTTCAATAACTTTTCGGTCCTTCGGGACGGGAAGTATGCGGTGTGCTTCCTGCAAGAAACCCACACCGTTCTGGGAGACGAGGCCACGTGGCTCCTGGAGTGGCAAGGAGGGGTCAGCATGAGTCACCTCTCCAGTGTTTCCAGTGGGGTGGCTATCTTGCTGGCCCCGCATTTTCAGCCGGAGATCTTGGGGGTCAAGGAGCTCGTGCCGGGCCGTTTGCTCCAGGTCACTGTTCGCCTGGGGGGCGTGCCGCTCCATCTAGTGAACGTGTACGCCCCCGGGGCCGGTGCGCAGCAAGCGCGCTTCTTTGAAGAAGTGTCCACTCTTCTGGGCTCCACCGACGCGGGCGAGTGCGTCATCCTCGGGGGGGATTTTAATTGTACCCTCGAGGCGAGGGACCGCACGGGCACCCTGCCATGCCCGGCGGCGATGGAGAAGTTGAGGGACCTGGTCGGGTCCCTCGACTTGGTGGACGTCTGGCGAAATTTCCATCCCGACTCCAGCGCCTTCACTTACGTGAGGTCTGGGAGAGGAGCGTCCAGGATCGACCGCCTCTACATTTCTCGGGCATACGTCTCCTGCGTTCCGGCGGCTTCCATGCGGCCGGTGCCGTGCACGGACCACCACCTGGTGTGGGCGGAGCTCGTTCCGCTGCGCGCACGGGGGGGGTCCGCGTATTGGCACTTTAACAACCTGCTGCTGGAGGACGCACGGTTCCGGGATTCCTTTAGTCGGTTCTGGGCCGGCTGGAGAAGGAAGCGGGGGGGCTTCCCCTCCTTGAGGCTATGGTGGGATGTGGGCAAGGCTCACATCCGCCTCTTCTGTCAGGAGTACGCGAAGGGGTCAACCAAGAGGCAGGAGGCCCGGGTCGGGCAGTTGGAGAAGGAGGTGCTCGACCTGGAGTCCCGTCTCGGTCAAGTCGTCGAGGACCCGGCCATGCGGATGGTGTGCGAAGAGAAGAAGGGCGCGCTGAAGGACCTGCAGCTCGTCGGGTCCCGAGGCGCGTACGTGAGGTCGCGGATCCAGTTCCTGCGGGACCTGGACCGCGGCTCCCCCTTCTTCTACTCGCTGGAAAAAAGACGGGGGGTCCGTAAGCAGCTCTTGGAGCTGCTGGCCGACGATGGATCTCTGGTCTCGGATCCGGAGGGAATCCGCGCGGAGACCCGCGCCTATTACGGGGCTCTGTTCTCTCCGGATCCGTCCAGCGAGGATGCGCGCGGAGTTTTGTGGGAGGACCTGCCGAAGGTCGGCCTGGAGGACGCCGAAAAATTGGACGCTCCTCTGAGTCTGGAGGAGCTGACCGGCGCCCTCCGCCAGCTCTCTAGGGGAAAGTCCCCGGGGCTGGACGGGCTGACCGTGGAGTTCCACAGGGCGTTCTGGGACGTCTTGGGGGGCGACTACGCACGGGTCCTGGGGGAAAGTTTGGCGACCGGGGAGATGCCCCTCTCTTGGCGCAGGGCGGTCATTGTCCTGCTGCCTAAGAAGGGCGATCTCCGCCTCCTTAAGAACTGGCGCCCGGTCTCCCTCCTCAGCACGGACTATAAAATCTTTGCCAGGGCTATGTCTGCTCGCCTAGGCGCCGTGCTGGCCCACATGATCCACCCCGACCAGTCCTACACGGTCCCGGGCCGGACCATCCATGATAACATCCATCTGGTCCGGGACCTGGTCCACCATTCCCAGAGGGCTGGTCTGTCGGTCGCCTTCCTTTCCCTGGATCAGGAGAAGGCGTTCGACAGGGTGGATCACGAGTATCTCTTCGGGACTCTGCGCGCATTCGGGTTCGGGACACATTTCGTCGCCCGGATCCGACTTCTGTACGCTGCCGCGGAGTGTCTGATTAAAGTTAACGGGTCCTTGACGGCGCCCCTTCGCTTCGGGAGGGGGCTGCGTCAGGGATGTCTCATGTCCGGCCAGTTATATGCCGTTTGCGTAGAGCCTTTCCTGCGCCTCTTGCGGAAGAGGTTGATGGGACTGGCTCTGCAAGGGCCGGGCGTGGAGGTGGTCCTCTCGGCTTACGCCGATGACGTGCTCCTCACGGTCACGGATCCCGCTGACTTGCAGAGGATGCGGGAATGCCAGCAGATTTACTCGGACGCATCCTCCGCCAAGGTCAATTGGGAGAAATGTTCTGGACTCCTGGTGGGTCAGTGGCGGGTGGACTCCCTGCCGGAGGAGTTCAGGCCCTTCGCCTGGAGCACCACGCACCTCCTCTACTTGGGAGTCTACCTCAGCCCTGCCGAGGACGCCTGGCCGGCGAACTGGCAAGAGTTGGAGGCCAAAGTCACCGCTCGCTTAGGACGCTGGACAGGACTGCTCCAAGTGTTGTCCTACGGGGGTCGAGCGATGGTCATAAACCAACTGGTGGCCGCCATGTTGTGGTACCGGTTCGTCACTTTGATCCCTCCCCCTGCGTTTGTCGCCAAGATACAGAAGAAGCTCGTCGACTTCTTCTGGGACAAAAGGAAGCACTGGGTCTCTGCCGCGGTTCTGTGTCTCCCGCTTAGGGAGGGCGGTCAGGCGTTGGTGTGCCTCCGCACCCAGGCTGCGACTTTCCGTCTTCAGACGCTGCAGAGATACCTGTACGTCGAGAATCCTCCGAGATGGTGTGCGCTGGCGACATATTTTTTCCGCCAGCTGCACGGCCTCAATTACGACACGCAGCTCCTGTTTTTGGAGGTGAGCGGCAGGCGTGAGAGCCTGCGGGAGCTGCCTGTCTTTTACCAGGAACTGCTATGGGTTTGGAATTACGTCGCCTCCAGGCGGAGCTCTCCCCCGTCAGGAATGGCGGCTGTCCTCCGGGAGCCGCTGTTCAGGAATCCGCACCTCCACGTCCGCGAGTTTGGGTGGCTGGCGGAACGCTGGGCTGTGCCTGGCAGGGTGACTAGAGTCGGGGACCTACTCGATGGCGGAGGAGCGGGCTGGATGGTGCCGGAGGAGTTGGCGCGGCGCATGTCTTGGGACAACGTCCGGCTCGCGGTCGATGCCATCAAGGCGGTGAAAGCGAAGCTGCACCCCGGCGCCACGAGGTGTATCGAGGCGGCTCAAGCGCGTGGGGCGATCCCGTCTGAGCTTTCCCCTGTTCGGACGGAATTCCTTATCGGCGCCCTGCTCCGAAACTCCCCTCGGGGATCGGCGCCTCACAACTTGAGCCGTCTCGAGGAGATGCCCTCCGTGCCTTTTCATTCTGCATGGAGGGGTTTCCTGTACGGGCTGCTCCTGCACACCTTCCACTTTGTCATCTTCGCCTGCCGTCCGGACACGCCGTGGCGTGCCGTTTTGCCTTCCGGCGGAGGCGGAGGTCCCCAATGGAGGGCTCTCTATGCGGGAGTCCTCCCTTGTTCTATTGGGGACTTGGCCTGGAGGGTGTTGCACGGAGCAGTCCCATGCAATATATTGTTAAATAGGTTCACGGACACCCAGACCGCCTGTTTGTTTTGCGGTCTGGAGGAGTCCGTGTTCCACGTTTATGTTCAATGTGTGAGGTTGCAGCCCCTCTTCCATTATTTGAAGGGGCTGCTCCTTGATTTTTGGTTGCACTTCAGTCCCACGCTCTTGATCTACGGTCACCCGGTGCGGAGGGGAGCGGGCAGGCTGGAGGACCTCCTCGTGGGCCTGCTCCTGGGCCTGGCAAAAAAAGCCATTAATTGGTCCAGGCAGCGGGCGGCCGAGGGGGTCATCCGGCCAGATTGCCTCCCTCGCTTCCGCGGCCATGTTCGCGCCCGGGTGGCCCTGGAGATGGAGCACGCGGTGTCCGCCGGCGCACTCGAGCACTTTCGTGACCGGTGGGCGCCGCGGGGACTGGAGTGCATAATTGGTTTAAACGATCAAATTTTAATTTGATTTGTTAAGTTTTATTTAAAGATTTATTAGAGTTTTAGTTACAGTTTATTTGTTTAATTTATTTTGGTCTTACAAAAAGAGGGCCAAACAAGTGAAGGTGCCATCTAGAGGCTAGGGAAGGAACTGACTGGCACCGCCACAGGTGTGGAGCACAAACACCAGGATGGACCAGATGGGCCGAATGGCCTGTGTCTGTGCTGTAGACTTGATGTAATTTGATGCAACAGTTCAACGGGAGTGCAGGGCAGTGTCATTCTGGGATGAAACAACAGCGGGAGTGCGAGAGTGTTTACCTTCTGTCTTCCTGTCTGTTTTCGGAAGCCGGTACTGTCATTCCTTCTCCCTGTTGCGAAAAAAAGGAAAAGAGATACAAAGTAAAGTAAGGATGATTGACTGGGAAGATTGACCAGAATGGTTCCAGGGATGCGGGACTTCAGTGATGTGGAGAGACTGGAGAAGCTGGGGTTGTTCTCCTTAGAGCAGAGAAGGTTAAGGGGAGATTGACCAGAATGGTACCAGGGATGAGGGACTTCAGTGATGTGGAGAGACTGGAGAAGCTGGGATTGTTCTCCTTAGAGCAGAGAAGGTTGAGAGGAGATTGACCAGAATGGTCCCAGGGATGTGAGACTTCAGTGATGTGGAGAGACTGGAGAAGCTGGGGTTGTTCTCCTTAGAGCAGAGAAGGTTAAGGGGGAGATTGACCAGAATAGTCCCAGGGATGAGGGACTTCAGTGATGTGGAGAGACTGGAGAAGCTGGGGTTGTTCTCCTTAGAGCAGAGAAGGTTAAGGGGAGATTGACCAGAATGGTCCCAGGGATGAGGGACTTCAGTGATGTGGAGAGACTGGAGAAGCTGGGGTTGTTCTCCTTAGAGCAGAGAAGGTTAAGGGGAGATTGACCAGAATGGTCCCAGTGATGAGGGACTTCAGTGATGTGGAGAGACTGGAGAAGCTGGGGTTGTTCTCCTTAGAGCAGAGAAGGTTGAGGGGAGATTGACCAGAATGGTCCCAGGGATGAGGGACTTCAGTGATGTGGAGAGACTGGAGAAGCTGGGGTTGTTCTCCTTAGAGCAGAGAAGGTTGAGGGGAGATTGACCAGAATGGTCCCAGGGATGAGGGACTTCAGTGATGTGGAGAGACTGGAGAAGCTGGGGTTGTTCTCCTTAGAGCAGAGAACGTGAAGGGGAGATTGACCAGAATGGTCCCAGGGATGAGGGACTTCAGTGATGTGGAGAGACTGGAGAAGCTGGGGTTGTTCTCCTTAGAGCAGAGAAGGTTAAGGGGAGATTGACCAGAATGGTCCCAGGGATGAGGGACTTCAGTGATGTGGAGAGACTGGAGAAGCTGGGGTTGTTCTCCTTAGAGCAGAGAAGGTTGAGGGGAGATTGACCAGAATGGTCCCAGGGATGAGGGACTTCAGTGATGTGGAGAGACTGGAGAAGCTGGGGTTGTTCTCCTTAGAGCAGAGAAGGTTAAGGGGAGATTTAATAGAGGCGTTCAAAATCATGAGGGATTTTGATGGAGTAAATAAGGAGAAACTGTTTCCAGTGGCAGGAGGGTCGGTAACCAGAGGACACAGATTGAAGATAATCGGTAAAAGAACCAGAGGGGGAGATGAGGAGAATTGTTTTTACGCAGCGAGTTGTTGTGATCTGGAACGCGCTGCCTGAAAGGGCGGTGGGAGCAGATTCAATATTAACTTTCAAAAGAGGAATTGGAGAAATACTTGAAGGGGAAAAATTCACAGGGCTGTGGGGAAAGAGCAGGGGGGAGTGGGACTAATTGGAGAGCTCGTTCGAAGAGCCGGCACAGGCATGATGGGCCGAATGGATCCTCCTGTGAAGAGTAGGATTTTCTGCCTCTCTCCTTCTGTGCTACTGAATCACGCCCGTTACAACAATGAATCATTGCATCCACTGCTGACAATTGCCAATGAGAAAGAAATCGGTGAGCGAGCTTTGACAAACATGATTACACTCCAAACAAAAGCATGATAGGAACTTAAATAAATGATTGCTCAAGATAAACTGTACCTACAACGTCTGAGAATAGAAGAGATAAGCCAATTGTGTACAACTGATTTATCAGCTCCTGACACTCCATTCGTAGAATTCCACATAATCCAGGCCGACAATCGCAGCACCAGTACTGAGGGAGCGCCGCACTGTCGGAGGGGCAGTACTGAGGGAGTGCTGCACTGTCGGAGGGGCGGTACTGAGGGAGCGCCGCACTGTCGGAGGGGCAGTACTGAGGGAGCGCCGCACTGTCGGAGGGGCGGTACTGAGGGAGCGCCGCACTGTCGGAGGGGCAGTACTGAGGGAGCGCCGCACTGTCGGAGGGGCAGTACTGAGGGAGCGCCGCACTGTCGGAGGGGCGGTACTGAGGGAGCGCCGCACTGTCGGAGGGGCAGTACTGAGGGAGTGCCGCACTGTCGGAAGGGCAGTACTGAGGGAGCGCCGCACTGTCGGAGGGGCAGTACTGAGGGAGCGCCGCACTGTCGGAGGGGCAGTACTGAGGGAGTGCCGCACTGTCGGAGGGCAGTACTGAGGGAGCGCCGCACTGTCGGTGGGGCAGTACTGAGTGAGTGCTGCACTGTCGGAGGGGCAGTACTGAGGGAGCGCCGCACTGTCGGAGGGGCAGTACTGAGGGAGCGCCGCACTGTCGGAGGGGCAGTACTGAGGGAGTGCCGCACTGTCGGAGGGCAGTACTGAGGGAGCGCCGCACTGTCGGTGGGGCAGTACTGAGTGAGTGCTGCACTGTCGGAGGGGCAGTACTGAGGGAGCGCCGCACTGTCAGAGGGGCAGTTCTGAGTGAGTGCTGCACTGTCGGAGGGGCAGTACTGAGGGAGCGCCGCACTGTCGGAGGGGCAGTACTGAGGGAGTGCCGCACTGTCGGTGGGGCAGTACTGAGGGAGCGCCGCACTGTCGGAGGGGCAGTAGTGAGGGAGCGCCGCACTGTCGGAGGGGCAGTACTGAGGGAGTGCCGGACTGTCGGAGGGGCAGTTCTGAGTGAGTGCTGCACTGTCGGAGGGGCAGTACTGAGGGAGCGCCGCACTGTCGGAGGGGCAGTACTGAGGGAGCGCCGCACTGTCGGAGGGGCAGTACTGAGGGAGCGCCGCACTGTCGGAGGGGGCAGTACTGAGGGAGCGCCGCACTGTCAGAGAGGCAGTACTGAGGGAGCGCCGCACTGTCGGTGGGGCAGTACTGAGGGAGCGCCGCACTGTCGGAGGGGCAGCACTGAGGGAGTGCCGCACTGTCGGAAGGGCAGTACTGAGGGAGCGCCGCACTGTCGGAGGGGCAGTACTGAGGGAGCGCCGCACTGTCGGAGGGGCAGTACTGAGGGAGCGCCGCACTGTCGGAGGGGCGGTACTGAGGGAGCGCCACACTGTCGGAGGGGCAGTACTGAGGGAGTGCCGCACTGTCGGAAGGGCAGTACTGAGGGAGCGCCGCACTGTCGGAGGGGCAGTACTGAGGGAGCGCCGCACTGTCGGAGGGGCAGTACTGAGGGAGCGCCGCACTGTCAGAGAGGCAGTACTGAGGGAGCGCCGCACTGTCAGAGGGGCAGTACTGAGGGAGCGCCGCACTGTCGGAGGGGCAGTACTGAGGGAGCGCTGTACTGTCGGAGGGGCAGTACTGAGGGAGTGCCGCACTGTTGGAGGGGCAGTACTGAGGGAGCGCTGTACTGTCGGAGGGGCAGTACTGAGGGAGCGCCGCACTGTCAGAGGGGCAGTCCTGAGGGAGCGCTGTACTGTCGGAGGGGCAGTACTGAGGGAGCGCCGCACTGTCAGAGGGGCGGTACTGAGGGAGCGCCGCACTGTCGGAGGGTCAGTACTGAGGGAGTGCCGCACTGTCGGAGGGTCAGTACTGAGGGAGTGCCGCACTGTCAGAGGGCAGTACTGAGGGAGTGCCGCACTGTTGGAGGGGCGGTACTGAGGGAGCACTGCACTGTCGGAGGGGCAGTACTGAGGGAGCGCCGCACTGTCGGAGGGCAGTAATGAGGGAGTGCCACACTGACAGAGGGGCAGTACTGAGGGAACGCCGCACTGTCAGAGGGTCAGTACTGAGGGAGTGCCGCACTGTCAGAGGGCAGTACTGAGGGAGTGCCGCACTGGTGGAGGAGCGGTACTGAGGGAGCGCTGCACTGTCGGACGGGCGGTACTGAGGGAGCGCCGCACTGTCGGAGGGGCAGTACTGAGGGAGCGCTGCACTGTCTGAGGGGCGGTACTGAGGGAGCACCGCACTGTCGGAGGGGCAGTACTGAGGGAGCGCCGCACTGTCGGAGGGGCGGTACTGAGGGAGCGCCGCACTGTCGGAGGGGCAGTACTGAGGGAGCACCGCACTGTCGGAGGGGCAGTACTGAGGGAGCGCCGCACTGTCGGAGGGGGAGTACTGAGGGAGCGCCGCACTGTCGGAGGGGCAGTACTGAGGGAGTGCCGCACTGTCAGAGGGCAGTACTGAGGGAGTGCCGCACTGTTGGAGGGGCGGTACTGAGGGAGCACTGCACTGTCGGAGGGGCAGTACTGAGGGAGCGCCGCACTGTCGGAGGGCAGTAATGAGGGAGTGCCACACTGTCAGAGGGGCAGTACTGAGGGAACGCCGCACTGTCAGAGGGTCAGTACTGAGGGAGCGCCGCACTGTCGGAGGGGGAGTACTGGTCTTTCCTCATAGCTAAGATTCTCTACTCCCAGCAACATCCTTGTAAATCTCCTCTGTACCCTCTCTAGTGCAATCGCATCTTCCCTGTAATGTGGTGACCAGAACTGCACGCAGTACTCTAGCTGAGGCCTAACTAGTGTTTTATACAGTTGAAGCATAACCCCCCTGCTCTTGTATTCTATGCCACGGCTAATAAAGGCAAGCATTCCGTATGCCTTCTTAACCACCTTATCTACCTGGCCTGCAACCTTCAGGGATCTGTGGACATGCACTCCAAGGTCCCTTTGTTCCTCTACACTACTCAGTGTCCTACCATTTAATGTGTATTCCCTTTCCTTGTTAGCCCTCCCCAAATACATTACCCCACACTTCTCCGGATTGAATTCCATTTGTCACTGTTCTGCCCACCTGACCAATTTATTGATATCGTCCTGCAGTCTACAGCTTCCTTCTTCAGTATCAACCACACAGCCGATTCATGGGGACCTGGGTGTCCTTGTGCACAAATCACTGAAATCAGTGCTTGGGCCCCAGCTATTCACAATATATATCAATGATTTGGATGAGGGAACCAAACTGATTCCTGGGATGGCAGGCCTGTCGTATGAGGAGAGATTGGGTCGACTAGGCCTGTATTCACCAGAGTTTAGAAGAATGAGCGGGGATCTGATTGAAACATATAAAATTCTGACAGGGCTGCACAGACTGGATGCAGGGAGGGTGTTTCCCCTGGCTGGGGGGGTGTAGAACGAGGGGTCACAGTCTCAGGATACGGGGTAGGACATTTAGGACAGAGATGAGGAGAAATTTCTTCACTCAGAGGGTGGTGAACCTGTGGAATTCTCTATCACAGAAGGCTGTGGAGGCCAAGTCACTGAATATATTTAAGAAGGAGATCGATAGATTTCTAGACACAAAAGGCATCAAGGGGTATGGGGAGAGCGCGGGAATATGGTATTGAGATAGAGGATCAGCCATGATCATATTGAATGGCGGAGCAGGCTCGAAGGGCCGAATGGCCGACTCCTGCTCCGATTTTTCTATGTTTCTAAGTTAACATGCAGGTACAGCAAGCAATCAGGAAAGCACATGGTATGTTGGCCTTTATTACAAGAGGATTTGAGTATAAGAGTAAAGACGTCTTACTGCAATTATATAGGGCCCTGGGGAGACCACACCTGGAGTATTGTGGACAGTTTTGGTCTCCTTACCTAAGGAAGGATATACTTGCCATAGAGGGAGTGCAACGAAGGTTCACCAGACGGGTTCCTGGGATGAGAGGGATGTCCTATGATGAGAGATTGAGTAGACTGGGCCGATACTCTCTGGAGTTTAGAAGAATGAGAGGTGATCTCATTGAAACATACAAGATTCTGAGGGGGATTGACAGGGTAGATGCTGAGAGGCTGTTTCCCCCTGGCTGGGGAGTCTCGAACCAGGGGTCACAGTCTCAGGATAAGGGCTCGGCCATTGAGGACTGAGATGAGGAGGAATTTCTTCACTCAGAGGGCGGTGAATCTTTGGAATTCTCTACCCCAGAGGGCTGTGGAGGCTCAGTCGTTGAGTATATTCAAGACTGAGATCGATAGATTTTTGAATATTAAGGGAATCAAGGGATATGGGGATCGGGCAGGAAAGTGGAGTTGAGGTAGAAGATCAGCCATGATCTTATTGAATGGCGGAGCAGTCTCGAGGGGCCCAATGGCCGACTCCTGCGCCGAATTCTTATCTTCTTATGTCTCAGAAAAAGACGATATACTTAACCTTACAGCGAGTCCAAAGCAGAGAAACAGTCCATTCAGCCCCACTGGTCCATGCCGGAGTTTTTGCTCCACACCAGCCTCCTCCCACCCCTCTTCATCTCACCCCGTCAACACCAGCCTCCTCCCACCCCTCTTCATCTCACCCCATCAACACCAGCCTCCTCCCACCCCTCTTCATCTCACCCCGTCAACACTAGCCTCCTCCCACCCCTCTTCATCTCACCCCGTCAACACCAGCCTCCTCCCACCCCTCTTCATCTCACCCCATCAACACCAGCCTCCTCCCACCCCTCTTCATCTCACCCCATCAACACCAACCTCCTCCCACCCCTCTTCATCTCACCCCGTCAACACTAGCCTCCTCCCACCCCTCTTCATCTCACCCCGTCAACACCAGCCTCCTCCCACCCCTCTTCATCTCACCCCGTCAACACCAGCCTCCTCCCACGCCTCTTCATCTCACCCCGTCAACACCAGCCTCCTCCCACCCCTCTTCATCTCACCCAATCAACACCGGCCTCCTCCCACCCCTCTTCATCTCACCCCATCAACACCAGCCTCCTCCCACCACTCTTCATCTCAACCCGTCAACACCAGCCTCCTCCCACCCCTCTTCATCTCACCCAATCAACACCGACCTCCTCCCACCCCTCTTCAACTCACCCCATCAACACCAGCCTCCTCCCACCCCTCTTCATCTCACCCCATCAACACCAGCCTCCTCCCACCCCTCTTCATCTCACCCCGTCCACACCAGCCTCCTACCACCCCTCTTCATCTCACCCCATCAACACCAGCCTCCTCCCACCCCTCTTCATCTCACCCCATCCACACCAGCCTCCGCCTACCACTCTTCATCTCACCCCATCAACACCAGCCTCCTCCGACCCCTCTTCATCTCACCCCATCAACACCAGCCTCCTCCCACCTCTCTTCATCTCACCCCATCAACACCAGCCTCCTCCCACCCCTCTTCATCTCGCCCCATCAACACCAGCCTCCTCCCACCTCTCTTCATCTCACCCCAACAACTCCAGCCTCCTCCCACCCCTCTTCATCTCACCCCATCAACACCAGCCTCCTCCCACCCCTCTTCATCTCACCCCGTCAACACCAGCCTCCTCCCACCACTCTTCATCTCACCCCATCAACACCAGCCTCCTCCCACCCCTCTTCATCTCACCCCGTCAACACCAGCCTCCTCCCACCTCTCTTCATCTCACCCCATCAACACCAGCCTCCTCCCACCCCTCTTCATCTCACCCCATCAACACCAGCCTCCTCCCACCCCTCTTCATCCCACCCCATCAACACCAGCCTCCTCCCACCCCTCTTCATCTCACCCCATCAACACCAGCCTCCTCCCACCCCTCTTCATCTCACCCCATCAACACCAGCCTCCTCCCACCCCTCTTCATCTCACCCCATCAACACCAGCCTCCTCCCACCCCTCTTCATCTCACCCCATCAACAACAGCCTCCTCCCACCCCTCTTCATCTCACCCCGTCAACACAAGCCTCCTCCCACCCCTCTTCATCTCACCCCATCAACACCAGCCCCCTCCCACCCCTCTTCATCTCACCCCATCAACACCAGCCTCCTCCCACCCCTCTTCATCTCACCCCGTCAACACCAGCCTCCCCACCCCTCTTCATCTCACCCCATCAACACCAACCTCCTCCCACCCCTCTTCATCTCACCCCGTCAACACCAGCCTCCCCCCTCCCCTCTTCATCTCACCCCATCAACACCAACCTCCTCCCACCCCTCTTCATCTCACCCCATCAACACCAGCCTCCTCCCACCCCTCTTCATCTCACCCCATCAACACCAGCCTCCTCCCACCCCTCTTCATCTCAACCCATCCACACCAGCCTCCTCCCACCCCTCTTCATCTCACCCCGTCAACACCAGCCTCCTCCCACCCCTCTCCATCTCACCCCATCAACACCAGCCTCCTCCCACCCCTCCTCATCTCACCCCATCAACACCAGCCTCCTCCCACCCCTCCTCATCTCACCCCATCAGCACCAGCCTCTTCCCACCCCTCTTCATCTCACCCCATCAACACCAGCCTCCTCCCACCCCTCTTCATCTCACCCCATCAACACCAGCCTCCTCCCACCCCTCTTCATCTCACCCCATCAACACCAGCCTCCTCCCACCCCTCTTCATCGCACCCCATCAACACCAGCCTCCTCCCACCCCTCTTCAGTTCACCCCGTCAACACCAGCCTCCTCCCACCCCTCTTCATCTCACCCCATCAGCACCAGCTTCCTCCCACCCCTCTTCATCTCACCCCATCAACAGCAGCCTCCTCCCACACCTCTTCATCTCACCCCGTCAACACCAGCCTCCTCTCACCCCTCTTCATCTCACCCCATCAACACCAGCCTCCTCCCACCCCTCTTCATCTCACCCCATCAACACCAGCCTCCTCCCACCACTCTTCATCTCACCCCATCAACACCAGCCTCCTCCCACCCCTCTTCATCTCACCCCGTCAACGCCAGCCTCCTCGCACCACTCTTCATCTCACCCCACCAACACCAGTCTCCTCCCACCCCTCTTCCTCTCACCCCATCAACACCAGCCTCCTCCCACCCCTCTTCATCTCACGCCATCAACACCAGCCTCCTCCCACCCCTCTTCATCTCACCCCATCAACACAAGGCCCGTCCCACCCCTCTTCATCTCACCCCATCACCATCCTCCTCCCACCCCTCTTCATCTCACCCCATCAACATCAGCCTCCTCCCACCCCTCTTCATCTCACCCCATCAACACCAGCCTCCTCCCACCCCTCTTCATCTCACCCCAACACCAGCCTCTTCCCACCCCTCTTCATCTCACCACATCAACACCAGCCTCCTCCTACCCCTCTTCATCTCACCCCATGAACACCAGCCTCCTCCCATCCCTCTTCATCTCACCCCATCACAACCAGCCTCCTCCCACCACTGTTCATCTCAGCCAATCAACACCAGCCTCCTCTCACCCCTCTTCATCTCACCCCATCAACACCAGCCATCTCCCACCCCTCTTCATCTCACCACATCAACACCATCCTCCTCCCACCCCTCTTCATCTCACCCCCTCAACACCAGCCCCCTCCCACCCCTCATCTCACCCCATCAACACCAGCCTCCTCCCACCCCTCTTCATCTCACCCCATCAACACCAGCCTCCTCCCACCCCTCTTCATCTCACCCCATCAACACCAGCCTCCTCCCACCCCTCTTCATCTCACCCCATCAACATCAGCCTCCTCCCACCCCTCTTCATCTCACCCCATCAACATCAGCCTCCTCCCACCCCTCTTCATCTCACCCCATCAACACCAGCCTCCTCCCACCCCTCTTCATCCCACCCCTTCACCACCAGCCTCCTCCCACCCTTCTTCATCTCACCCTATCAACACCAGCCTCCTCAGGGGAGTGTCCGAGCCCCAACCATCTTCAGCTGCTTCATCAATGAACTTCCCTCCATCGTAAGGTCAGAAATGGGGATGTACGCTCATGACTGCACAGTGTTCAGCGCCATTCGCAACTCCTCAGATAATGAAGCAGTCCATGCTCGCATGGAGCAAGACCTGGACAACGTTCAGGCTTGGGCTGATAAGTGGGAATTTAATATTCAAGTGTGTTTTGCTAACCAACCTTCTGTCTTATTAGATGTCAAACAGACAGGCCTTGCCTTTGGGAGGACTTCTAACCAACAGTGCTAGCAAAATCATCGGGCAAACTTCACAGCCCACACACAGCAGTGTGTGATACTCTCACAGGTCACAGGTGCCACAGTCTGTCAGCCGGAACTCAGTGGGTTTAACATGCCCTCCCTCTCTCTCGCCCATGAGTTCCCACTCCAGAGAGTCGAGCCCCATAATCCAGGCTGACACTCCGAGTGCCAGTACTGAGGGAGCGCCGCACTGTCGGAGGGGCAGCACTGAGGGAGCGCCGCACTGTCGGAGGGCAGCACTGAGGGAGCGCCGCACTGTCGGAGGGGCAGTACTGAGGGAGCGCCGCACTGTCGGAGGGGCGGTACTGAGTGAGCGCCGCACTATCGGAGGGGCAGCACTGAGGGAGCGCCGCACTGTCGGAGGGGCAGCACTGAGGGAGCGCCGCACTGTCGGAGGGGCAGCACTGAGGGAGCGCCGCACTGTCGGAGGGGCAGTACTGAGGGAGCGCCGCACTGTCAGAGGGGCAGTACTGAGGGAGTGCTGCGCTGTCAGAGGGGCAGTACTGAGGGAGCGCCGCACCGTCGGAGGGGCAGTACTGAGGGAGCGCCGCACTGTCGGAGGGGCAGTACTAAGGGAGCGCCGCACTGTTGGAGGGGCAGTACTGAGGGAGTGCTGCGCTGTCGGAGGGGCGGTACTGAGTGAGCGCCGCACTATCGGGGGGCAGCACTGAGGGAGCGCCGCACTGTCGGAGGGGCAGTACAGAGGGAGCGCCGCACTGTCAGAGGGGCAGTACTGAGGGAGTGCTGCGCTGTCGGAGGGGCAGTACTGAGGGAGCGCCGCACCGTCGGAGGGGCAGTACTGAGGGAGCGCCGCACTCTCGGAGGGGCAGTACTGAGGGAGCGCCGCACCGTCGGAGGGGCAGTACTGAGGGAGCGCCGCACCGTCGGAGGGGCAGTACTGAGGGAGCGCCGCACTGTCGGAGGGGCAGTACTGAGGGAGCGCCGCACTGTCGGAGGGGCAGTACTGAGGGAGCGCCGCACTGTCGGAGGGGCGGTACTGAGGGAGCGCTGCACTGTCGGAGGGGCAGTACTGAGGGAGTGCTGCGCTGTCGGAGGGGCGGTACTGAGTGAGCGCCGCACTATCGGGGGGCAGCACTGAGGGAGCGCCGCACTGTCGGAGGGGCAGTACTGAGGGAGCGCCGCACTGTCAGAGGGGCAGTACTGAGGGAGTGCTGCGCTGTCGGAGGGGCAGTACTGAGGGAGCGCCGCACCATCGGAGGGGCAGTACTGAGGGAGCGCCGCACTGTCGGAGGGGCAGTACTGAGGGAGCGCCGCACCGTCGGAGGGGCAGTACTGAGGGAGCGCCGCACCGTCGGAGGGGCAGTACTGAGGGAGCGCCGCACTGTCGGAGGGGCAGTACTGAGGGAGCGCCGCACTGTCGGAGGGGCAGTACTGAGGGAGCGCCGCACTGTCGGAGGGGCGGTACTGAGGGAGCGCTGCACTGTCGGAGGGGCAGTACTGAGGGAGCGCCGCACTGTCGGAGGGGCGGCACTGAGGGAGCGCCGCACTGTCGGAGGGGCAGTACTGAGGGAGCGCCGCACTGTCGGAGGGGCGGTACTGAGGGAGCGCTGCACTCTCGGAGGGGCAGTACTGAGGGAGCGCCGCACTGTCGGAGGGGCGGCACTGAGGGAGCGCCGCACTGTCGGAGGGGCAGTACTGAGGGAGTGCCGCACTGTCGGAGGGGGCAGTACTGAGGGAGCGCCGCACTGTCGGAGGGGCAGTACTGAGGGAGTGCCGCACTGTCGGAGGGGCAGTACTGAGGGAGCGCCGCACCGTTGGAGGGGCAGTACTGAGGGAGCGCCGCACTGTCGGAGGGGCGGTACTGAGGGAGCGCCGCACTGTCGGAGAGATGTTAAACCGAGGCACTGTCTGCCCTCTCAGGTGGACGTAAAAGATCGACGGCCACTATGTAGAAGAGCAGGGGAGGGGCGGGGGGAGTTCTCCCCGGTGTCCTGGGGCCAATATTTATCCTTCAACCAACATCACTACAACAGATGATGTGGTCATTATCACATTGCTGTTAGTGGGAGCTTGCTGTGCACAAATTGGCTGCCGCCTAGATTTTGTGTTGGGACTTGAACCCACGACCTTTTAACTCCGAGTGGAGAGTGCTGAGTGTGGGCAGAGTGAAGACCAGAGAATGGGGAGGCGCAGGGTCATTCCTGGGCTGTGATGTGTACAGTTCGGAGAAGGACGACGCCATTAAGGAGCCTCGTCCACGAGGAACGCGGGCAAAAACTGCTCGACCATTCCGACACTCTTCCTGGACGGCCTCCCCTCGTCCACCCTCCGTAAACTCGAGCTCCTCCAAAACTCCGCTGCCCCGTGTCCTAACTCGCACCGAGTCCCGTTCACACATCACCCGCTGTTGCTCGCTGACCTACATTGGCTTCCGGTCCAGCAACGCCTCGATTTTAAAATTCTCATCCTCGTCTTCAAATCCCTCCTCGCTCCCTCTCCCTATCTCTGTAAACTCCTCCAGCCCCTACAACACTCCCTATCTCTGTAACCTCCTCCAGTCCCTACAACCCTCCCTATCTCTGTAACCTCCTCCAGCCCCTACAACACTCCCTATCTCTGTAACCTCCTCCAGCCCCCTACAACCCTCCCTATCTCTGTAACCTCCTCCAGCCCCTACAACCCTCCCTATCTCTGTAACCTCCTCCAGCCCCTACAACCCTCCCTATCTCTGTAACCTCCTCCAGCCTCTACAACCCTCCCTATCTCTGTAACCTCCTCCAGCCCCTACAACCCTCCCTATCTCTGTAACCTCCTCCACCCCCCTACAACCCTCCCTATCTCTGTAACCTCCTCCAGCTCCCACAACCCTCCCTATCTCTGTAACCTCCTCCAGCCCCTACAACCCTCCCTATCTCTGTAACCTCCTCCAGCCCCTACAACACGCCCTACCTCTGTAACCTCCTCCAGCCCCCGACACCCCTCCCTATCTCTGTAACCTCCTCCAGCCCTCAACAAACTTCCCTAACTCTGTAACCTCCTCCAGCCCCTACAACCCTCCCTATCTCTGTAACCTCCTCCAGCCCCTACAACCCTCCCTATCTCTGTAACGTCCTCCAGCCCCTACAACACTCCCTATCTCTGAAACCTCCTCCAGCCCCTACAACCCTCCCTATCTCTGTAACCTCCTCCAGCCCCTACAACCCTCCCTATCTCTGTAACCTCCGCCAGCTCCCACAACCCTCCCTATCTCTGTAACCTCCTCCAGCCCCTACAACCCTCCCTATCTCTGTAACCTCCTCCAGCCCCTACAACCCTCCCTATCTCTGTAACCTCCTCCAGCCCCTACAACAGTCCCTATCTCTGTAACCTCCTCCAGCCCCTACAACACGCCCTATCTCTGTAACCTCCTCCAGCCCCCGACACCCCTCCCTATCTCTGTAACCTCCTCCAGCCCTCTACAACCTTCCCTATCTCTGTAACCTCCTCCAGCCCCTACAACCCTCCCTATCTCTGAAACGTCCTCCAGCCCCGACCACCCTCCCTATCTCTGTAACCTCCTCCAGCCCCTGCAACCCTCCCTACCTCTGTAACCTCCTCCAGCGCCTACAACCCTCCCTATCTCTGTAACGTCCTCCAGCCCCTACAACACTCCCTATCTCTGTAACCTCCTCCAGCCCCTACAACCCTCCATATCTCTGTAACCTCCTCCAGCCCTCTACAACCTTCAGTATCTGTGTAACCTCCTCCAGCCACAACAACCCTCCCTATCTCTGTAACCTCCCCCAGCCCCTGCAACCCTCCCTATCTCTGTAACCTCCTCCAGCCCCTACAACCCTCCCTATCTCTGTAACGTCCTCCAGCCCCAACAACACTCCCTATCTCTGTAACCTCCTCCAGCCCTCTACAACCTTCCCTATCTCTGTAACCTCCTCCAGCCACTACAACCCTCCCTATATCTGAAACGTCCTCCAGCCCCGACCACCTCCCTATCTCTGTAACCTCCTCCAGCCCCTGCAACCCTCCCTATCTCTGTAACCTCCTCCAGGCCCTACAACCCTCCCTATCTCTGTAACCTTCTCCAGCCCCTACAACCCTCCCTATCTCTGTAACCTCCTCCAGCCCCCTACAACCCTCCCTATCTCTGTACCCTCCTCCAGCCCCTACAACCCTCCCTATCTCTGTAATGTTCTCCAGCCCCTACAACCCTCCCTATCACTGTAACCTCCTCCAGCCCCTACAACCCTCCCTATCTCTGTAACCTCCTCCAGCCCCTACAATCCTCCCTATCTCTGTAACCTCCTCCAGCCCCTACAACCCTCCCTATCTCTGTAACGTCCTCCAGCCCCTACAACCCTATCTCTGTAACCTCCTCCAGTCCCCTACAAACCCTCCCTATCTCTGTAACCTCCTCCAGCCCCTACAACCCTCCCTATCTCTATAACCTGCTCCAGCCCCTACAATCCTCCCTATCTCTGTAACCTCCTCCAGCCCCCTACAATCCTCCCTATCTCTGTAACCTCCTCCAGCCCCCTACAACCCTTCCTATCTCTGTAACCTCCTCCAGCCCTACAACCCTCCCCATCTCTGTAACCTCCTCCAGCCCCTACAATCCTCCCTATCTCTGTAACCTCCTCCAGCCCCTACAATCCTCCCTATCTCTGTAACCTCCTCCAGCCCCTACAACCCTCACTATCTCTGTAACCTCCTCCAGCCCCTACAACAGTCCCTATCTCTGTAACCTCCTCCAGCCCCTACAACACGCCCTATCTCTGTAACCTCCTCCAGCCTCCGACACCCCTCCCTATCTCTGTAACCTCCTCCAGCCCTCTACAACCTTCCCTATCTCTGTAACCTCCTCCAGCCCCTACAACCCTCCCTATCTCTGAAACGTCCTCCAGCCCCGACCACCCTCCCTATCTCTGTAACCTCCTCCAGCCCCTGCAACCCTCCCTACCTCTGTAACCTCCTCCAGCCCCTACAACCCTCCCTATCTCTGTAACCTCCTCCAGCCCTACAACCCTCCCTATCTCTGTAACCTCCTCCAGCCCCTACAATCCTCCCTATCTCTGTAACCTCCTCCAGCCCCTACAATCCTCCCTATCTCTGTAACCTGCTCCAGCCCTCTACAACCTTCCCTATCTCTGTAACCTCCTCCAGCCCCTACAACCCTCCCTATCTCTGAAACGTCCTCCAGCCCCGACCACCCTCCCTATCTCTGTAACCTCCTCCAGCCCCTGCAACCCTATCTCTGTAACCTCCTCCAGTCCCCTACAAACCCTCCCTATCTCTGTAACCTCCTCCAGCCCCTACAACCCTCCCTATCTCTATAACCTCCTCCAGCCCCTACAATCCTCCCTATCTCTGTAACCTCCTCCAGCCCCCTACAATCCTCCCTATCTCTGTAACCTCCTCCAGCCCCCTACAACCCTCCCTATCTCTGTAACCTCCTCCAGCCCTACAACCCTCCCTATCTCTGTAACCTCCTCCAGCCCCTACAATCCTCCCTATCTCTGTAACCTCCTCCAGCCCCTACAATCCTCCCTATCTCTGTAACCTCCTCCAGCCCTCTACAACCTTCCCTATCTCTGTAACCTCCTCCAGCCCCTACAACCCTCCCTATCTCTGAAACGTCCTCCAGCCCCGACCACCCTCCCTATCTCTGTAACCTCCTCCAGCCCCTGCAACCCTCCCTACCTCCGTAACCTCCTCCAGCCCCTACAACCCTCCCTATCTCTGTAACCTCCTCCAGCCCCTACAACCCTCCCTATCTCTGTAACGTCCTCCAGCCCCTACAACACTCCCTATCTCTGTAACCTCCTCCAGCCCCTACAACCCTCCATATCTCTGTAACCTCCTCCAGCCCTCGAGAACCTTCATTATCTCTGTAACCTCCTCCAGCCACTACAACCCTCCCTATCTCTGAAACGTCCTCCAGCCCCGGCCACCCTCCCTATCTCTGTAACCTCCCCCAGCCTCTGCAACCCTCCCTATCTCTGTAACCTCCTCCAGCCCCTACAACCCTCCCTATCTCTGTAACGTCCTCCAGCCCCTACAACACTCCCTATCTCTGTAACCTCCTCCAGCCCCTACAACCCTCCCTATCTCTGTAACCTCCTCCAGCCCTCTACAACCTTCCCTATCTCTGTAACCTCCTCCAGCCACTACAACCCTCCCTATATCTGAAACGTCCTCCAGCCCCGACCACCCTCCCTATCTCTGTAACCTCCTCCAGCCCCTACAACCCTCCCTATCTCTGTAACCTCCTCCAGCCCCTACAACCCTCCCTATCTCTGTAACCTCCTCCAGCCCCTACAACCCTCCCTATCTCTGTAACGTCCTCCAGCCCCTACAACCCTCCCTATCTCTGTAACGTCCTCCAGCCCCTACAACCCTCCCTATCTCTGTAACCTCCTCCAGCCCCTACAACCCTCCCTATCTCTATAACCTCCTCCAGCCCCTAAAATCCTCCCTATCTCTGTAACCTCCTCCAGCCCCCTACAATCCTCCCTATCTCTGTAACCTCCTCCAGCCCCCTACAACCCTTCCTATCTCTGTAACCTCCTCCAGCCCTACAACTCTCACCATCTCTGTAACCTCCTCCAGCCCCTACAATCCTCCCTATCTCTGTAACCTCCTCCAGCCCCTACAATCCTCCCTATCTCTGTAACCTCCTCCAGCCCCTACAACCCTCCCTATCTCTGTAACCTCCTCTAGCCCTACAACCCTCCCTATCTCTGTAACCTCCTCCAGCCCCTATAACCCTCCCTATCTCTGTAACCTCCTCCAGCCCCGACAACCCTCCCTATCTCTGTAACCTCCTCCAGCCCCTACAACCCTCCCTATCTCTGTAACCTCCTCCAGCTCCCACAACCCTCCCTATCTCTGTAACCTCCTCCAGCCCCTACAACCCTCCCTATCTCTGTAACCTCCTCCAGCCCCTACAACCCTCCCTATCTCTGTAACCTCCTCCAGCCCCTACAACAGTCCCTATCTCTGTAACCTCCTCCAGCCCCTACAACACGCCCTATCTCTGTAATCTCCTCCAGCCCCCGACACCCCTCCCTATCTCTGTAACCTCCTCCAGCCCTCTACAACCTTCCCGATCTCTGTAACCTCCTCCAGCCCCTACAACCCTCCCTATCTCTGAAACGTCCTCCAGCCCCGACCACCCTCCCTATCTCTGTAACCTCCTCCAGCCCCTGCAACCCTCCCTACCTCTGTAACCTCCTCCAGCCCCTACAACCCTCCCTATCTCTGTAACCTCCTCCAGCCTCTAAAACCCTCCCTATCTCTGTAACGTCCTCCAGCCCCTACAACACTCCCTATCTCTGTAACCTCCTCCAGCCCCTACAACCCTCCATATCTCTGTAACCTCCTCCAGCCCTCTACAACCTTCAGTATCTCTGTAACCTTCTCCAGCCACTACAAACCTCCCTATCTCTGAAAGGTCCTCCAGCCCCGACCACCCTCCCTATCTCTGTAACCTCCCCCAGCCACTGCAACCCTCCCTATCTCTGTAACCTCCTCCAGGCCTTACAACCCTCCCTATCTCTGTAACGTCCTCCAGCCCCTACAACACTCCCTATCTGTGTAACCTCCTCCAGCCCCTACAACCCTCCCTATCTCTGTAACCTCCTCCAGCCCTCTACAACCTTCCCTATCTCTGTAACCTCCTCCAGCCACTACAACCCTCCCTATATCTGAAACGTCCTCCAGCCCCGACCACCCTCCCTATCTCTGTAACCTCCTCCAGCCCCTGCAACCCTCCCTATCTCTGTAACCTCCTCCAGGCCCTACAACACTCCCTATCTCTGTAACGTCCTCCAGCCCCGACAACACTCCCTATCTCTGTAACCTCGTCCAGCCCCTACAACCCTCCCTATCTCTGTAACCTCCTCCAGCCCCTACAACCCTCCCGATCTCTGTAACCTCCTCCAGCCCCCTACAACCCTCCCTATCTCTGTACCCTCCTCCAGCCCCTACAACCCTCCCTATCTCTGTAACGTCCTCCAGCCCCCTACAACCCTCCCGATCTCTGTAACCTCCTCCAGCCCCCTACAACCCTCCCTATCTCTGTACCCTCCTCCAGCCCCTACAACACTCCCTATCTCTGTACCCTCCTCCAGCCCCTACAACCCTCCCTATCTCTGTAACGTCCTCCAGCCCCTACAACCCTCCCTATCTCTGTAACCTCCTCCAGCCACTACAACCCTCCCTACCTCTGTAACCTCCTCCAGCCCCTACAAACCTCCCTATCTCTGTAACCTCCTCCAGCCCTCTACAACCTTCCCTATCTCTGTAACCTCCTCCAGCCACTACAACCCTCCCTATATCTGAAACGTCCTCCAGCCCCTACAACCCTCCCTATCTCTGTAACCTCCTCCAGCCCCTGCAACCCTCCCTATCTCTGTAACCTCCTCCAGGCCCTACAACCCTCCCTATCTCTGTAACCTCCTCCAGCCCCTACAACCCTCCCTATCTCTGTAACGTCCTCCAGCCCCTACAACCCTCCCTATCTCTGTAACGTCCTCCAGCCCCTACAACTCTCCCTATCTCTGTAACCTCCTTCAGCCCCTACAACCCTCCCTATCTCTATAACAACCTCCAGCCCCTAAAATCCTCCCTATCTCTGTAACCTCCTCCAGCCCCCTACAATCCTCCCTATCTCTGTAACCTCCTCCAGCCCCCTACAACCCTTCCTATCTCTGTAACCTCCTCCAGCCCTACAACCCTCACCATCTCTGTAACCTCCTCCAGCCCCTACAATCCTCCCTATCTCTGTAACCTCCTCCAGCCCCTACAATCCTCCCTATCTCTGTAACCTCCTCCAGCCCCTACAACCCTCCCTATCTCTGTAACCTCCTCTAGCCCTACAACCCTCCCTATCTCTGTAACCTCCTCCAGCCCCTATAACCCTCCCTATCTCTGTAACCTCCTCCAGCCCCGACAACCCTCCCTATCTCTGTAACCTCCTCCAGCCCCTACAACCCTCCCTATCTCGGTAACCTCCTCCAGCTCCCACAACCCTCCCTATCTCTGTAACCTCCTCCAGCCCCTACAACCCTCCCTATCTCTGTAACCTCCTCCAGCCCCTACAACCCTCCCTATCTCTGTAACCTCCTCCAGCCCCTACAACAGTCCCTATCTCTGTAACCTCCTCCAGCCCCTACAACACGCCCTATCTCTGTAACCTCCTCCAGCCCCCGACACCCCTCCCTATCTCTGTAACCTCCTCCAGCCCTCTGCAACCTTCCCTATCTCTGTAACCTCCTCCAGCCCCTACAACCCTCCCTATCTCTGAAACGTCCTCCAGCCCCGACCACCCTCCCTATCTCTGTAACCTCCTCCAGCCCCTGCAACCCTCCCTACCTCTGTAACCTCCTCCAGCCCCTACAACCCTCCCTATCTCTGTAACCTCCTCCAGCCTCTAAAACCCTCCCTATCTCTGTAACGTCCTCCAGCCCCTACAACACTCCCTATCTCTGTAACCTCCTCCAGCCCCTACAACCCTCCATATCTCTGTAACCTCCTCCAGCCCTCTACAACCTTCAGTATCTCTGTAACCTCCTCCAGCCACTACAAACCTCCCTATCTCTGAAAGGTCCTCCAGCCCCGACCACCCTCCCTATCTCTGTAACCTCCCCCAGCCACTGCAACCCTCCCTATCTCTGTAACCTCCTCCAGCCCTTACAACCCTCCCTATCTCTGTAACGTCCTCCAGCCCCTACAACACTCTCTATCTGTGTAACCTCCTCCAGCCCCTACAACCCTCCCTATCTCTGTAACCTCCTCCAGCCCTCTACAACCTTCCCTATCTCTGTAACCTCCTCCAGCCACTACAACCCTCCCTATATCTGAAACGTCCTCCAGCCCCGACCACCCTCCCTATCTCTGTAACCTCCTCCAGCCCCTGCAACCCTCCCTATCTCTGTAACCTCCTCCAGCCCCTACAACCCTCCCTATCTCTGTAACCTCCTCCAGGCCCTACAACCCTCCCTATCTCTGTAACGTCCTCCAGCCCCGACAACACTCCCTATCTCTGTAACCTCCTCCAGCCCCTACAACCCTCCCTATCTCTGTAACCTCCTCCAGCCCCTACAACCCTCCCGATCTCTGTAACCTCCTCCAGCCCCCTACAACCCTCCCTATCTCTGTACCCTCCTCCAGCCACTACAACCCTCCCTATCTCTGTAACGTCCTCCAGCCCCTACAACCCTCCCTATCTCTGTAACCTCCTCCAGCCCCTACAACCCTCCCTATCTCTGTAACGTCCTCCAGCCCCTACAACCCTCCCTATCTCTGTAACCTCCTCCAGCCCCTACCACCTTCCCTATCTCTGTAACGTCCTCCAGCCCCTACAACCCTATCTCTGTAACCTCCTCCAGTCCCCCACAAACCCTCCCTATCTCTGTAACCTCCTCCAGCCCCGACAACCCTCCCTATCTCTATAACCTCCTCCAGCCCCTACAATCCTCCCTATCTCTGTAACCTCCTCCAGCCCCCTACAATCCTCCCTATCTCTGTAACCTCCTCCAGCCCCCTACAACCCTCCCTATCTCTGTAACCTCCTCCAGCCCTACAACCCTCCCTATCTCTGTAACCTCCTCCAGCCCTCTACAACCTTCCCAATCTCTGTAACCTCCTCCAGCCCCTACAACCCTCCCTATCTCTGAAACGTCCTCCAGCCCCGACCACCCTCCCTATCTCTGTAACCTCCTCCAGCCACTGCAACCCTATCTCTGTAACCTCCTCAAGCCCCCTACAATCCTCCCTATCTCTGTAACCTCCTCCAGCCCCCTACAACCCTTCCTATCTCTATAACCTCCTCCAGCCCTACAACCCTCACCATCTCTGTAACCTCCTCCAGCCCCTACAATCCTCCCTATCTCTGTAACCTCCTCCAGCCCCTACAATCCTCCCTATCTCTGTAACCTCCTCCAGCCCTCTACAACCTTCCCTATCTCTGTAACCTCCTCCAGCCCCTACAACCCTCCCTATCTCTGAAACGTCCTCCAGCCACGACCACCCTCCCTATCTCTGTAACCTCCTCCAGCCCCTGCAACCCTCCCTACCTCCGTAACCTCCTCCAGCCCCTACAACCCTCCCTATCTCTGTAACCTCCTCCAGCCCCTACAACCCTCCCTATCTTTGTAACGTCCTCCAGCCCCTACAACCCTCCCTATCTCTGTAACCTCCTCCAGCCCCTACAACCCTCCCTATCTCTGTAACCTCCTCCAGCCCCTACAACCCTCCCTATCTCTGTAACGTCCTCCAGCCCCTACAACCCTATCTCTGTAACCTCCTCCAGTCCCCTACAAACCCTCCCTATCTCTGTAACCTCCTCCAGCCCCTACAACCCTCCCTATCTCTATAACCTCCTCCAGCCCCTAAAATCCTCCCTTTCTCTGTAACCTCCTCCAGCCCCCTACAATCCTCCCTATCTCTGTAACCTCCTCCAGCCCCTACAAACCTCCCTATCTCTGTAACCTCCTCCAGCCCTCTACAACCTTCCCTATCTCTGTAACCTCCTCCAGCCACTACAACCCTCCCTATATCTGAAACGTCCTCCAGCCCCTACAACCCTCCCTATCTCTGTAACCTCCTCCAGCCCCTGCAACCCTCCCTATCTCTGTAACCTCCTCCAGGCCCTACAACCCTCCCTATCTCTGTAACCTCCTCCAGCCCCTACAACCCTCCCTATCTCTGTAACGTCCTCCAGCCCCTACAACCCTCCCTATCTCTGTAACGTCCTCCAGCCCCTACAACTCTCCCTATCTCTGTAACCTCCTTCAGCCCCTACAACCCTCCCTATCTCTATAACAACCTCCAGCCCCTAAAATCCTCCCTATCTCTGTAACCTCCTCCAGCCCCCTACAATCCTCCCTATCTCTGTAACCTCCTCCAGCCCCCTACAACCCTTCCTATCTCTGTAACCTCCTCCAGCCCTACAACCCTCACCATCTCTGTAACCTCCTCCAGCCCCTACAATCCTCCCTATCTCTGTAACCTCCTCCAGCCCCTACAATCCTCCCTATCTCTGTAACCTCCTCCAGCCCCTACAACCCTCCCTATCTCTGTAACCTCCTCTAGCCCTACAACCCTCCCTATCTCTGTAACCTCCTCCAGCCCCTATAACCCTCCCTATCTCTGTAACCTCCTCCAGCCCCGACAACCCTCCCTATCTCTGTAACCTCCTCCAGCCCCTACAACCCTCCCTATCTCGGTAACCTCCTCCAGCTCCCACAACCCTCCCTATCTCTGTAACCTCCTCCAGCCCCTACAACCCTCCCTATCTCTGTAACCTCCTCCAGCCCCTACAACCCTCCCTATCTCTGTAACCTCCTCCAGCCCCTACAACAGTCCCTATCTCTGTAACCTCCTCCAGCCCCTACAACACGCCCTATCTCTGTAACCTCCTCCAGCCCCCGACACCCCTCCCTATCTCTGTAACCTCCTCCAGCCCTCTACAACCTTCCCTATCTCTGTAACCTCCTCCAGCCCCTACAACCCTCCCTATCTCTGAAACGTCCTCCAGCCCCGACCACCCTCCCTATCTCTGTAACCTCCTCCAGCCCCTGCAACCCTCCCTACCTCTGTAACCTCCTCCAGCCCCTACAACCCTCCCTATCTCTGTAACCTCCTCCAGCCTCTAAAACCCTCCCTATCTCTGTAACGTCCTCCAGCCCCTACAACACTCCCTATCTCTGTAACCTCCTCCAGCCCCTACAACCCTCCATATCTCTGTAACCTCCTCCAGCCCTCTACAACCTTCAGTATCTCTGTAACCTCCTCCAGCCACTACAAACCTCCCTATCTCTGAAAGGTCCTCCAGCCCCGACCACCCTCCCTATCTCTGTAACCTCCCCCAGCCACTGCAACCCTCCCTATCTCTGTAACCTCCTCCAGCCCTTACAACCCTCCCTATCTCTGTAACGTCCTCCAGCCCCTACAACACTCTCTATCTGTGTAACCTCCTCCAGCCCCTACAACCCTCCCTATCTCTGTAACCTCCTCCAGCCCTCTACAACCTTCCCTATCTCTGTAACCTCCTCCAGCCACTACAACCCTCCCTATATCTGAAACGTCCTCCAGCCCCGACCACCCTCCCTATCTCTGTAACCTCCTCCAGCCCCTGCAACCCTCCCTATCTCTGTAACCTCCTCCAGCCCCTACAACCCTCCCTATCTCTGTAACCTCCTCCAGGCCCTACAACCCTCCCTATCTCTGTAACGTCCTCCAGCCCCGACAACACTCCCTATCTCTGTAACCTCCTCCAGCCCCTACAACCCTCCCTATCTCTGTAACCTCCTCCAGCCCCTACAACCCTCCCGATCTCTGTAACCTCCTCCAGCCCCCTACAACCCTCCCTATCTCTGTACCCTCCTCCAGCCACTACAACCCTCCCTATCTCTGTAACGTCCTCCAGCCCCTACAACCCTCCCTATCTCTGTAACCTCCTCCAGCCCCTACAACCCTCCCTATCTCTGTAACGTCCTCCAGCCCCTACAACCCTCCCTATCTCTGTAACCTCCTCCAGCCCCTACCACCTTCCCTATCTCTGTAACGTCCTCCAGCCCCTACAACCCTATCTCTGTAACCTCCTCCAGTCCCCCACAAACCCTCCCTATCTCTGTAACCTCCTCCAGCCCCGACAACCCTCCCTATCTCTATAACCTCCTCCAGCCCCTACAATCCTCCCTATCTCTGTAACCTCCTCCAGCCCCCTACAATCCTCCCTATCTCTGTAACCTCCTCCAGCCCCCTACAACCCTCCCTATCTCTGTAACCTCCTCCAGCCCTACAACCCTCCCTATCTCTGTAACCTCCTCCAGCCCTCTACAACCTTCCCAATCTCTGTAACCTCCTCCAGCCCCTACAACCCTCCCTATCTCTGAAACGTCCTCCAGCCCCGACCACCCTCCCTATCTCTGTAACCTCCTCCAGCCACTGCAACCCTATCTCTGTAACCTCCTCAAGCCCCCTACAATCCTCCCTATCTCTGTAACCTCCTCCAGCCCCCTACAACCCTTCCTATCTCTATAACCTCCTCCAGCCCTACAACCCTCACCATCTCTGTAACCTCCTCCAGCCCCTACAATCCTCCCTATCTCTGTAACCTCCTCCAGCCCCTACAATCCTCCCTATCTCTGTAACCTCCTCCAGCCCTCTACAACCTTCCCTATCTCTGTAACCTCCTCCAGCCCCTACAACCCTCCCTATCTCTGAAACGTCCTCCAGCCACGACCACCCTCCCTATCTCTGTAACCTCCTCCAGCCCCTGCAACCCTCCCTACCTCCGTAACCTCCTCCAGCCCCTACAACCCTCCCTATCTCTGTAACCTCCTCCAGCCCCTACAACCCTCCCTATCTTTGTAACGTCCTCCAGCCCCTACAACCCTCCCTATCTCTGTAACCTCCTCCAGCCCCTACAACCCTCCCTATCTCTGTAACCTCCTCCAGCCCCTACAACCCTCCCTATCTCTGTAACGTCCTCCAGCCCCTACAACCCTATCTCTGTAACCTCCTCCAGTCCCCTACAAACCCTCCCTATCTCTGTAACCTCCTCCAGCCCCTACAACCCTCCCTATCTCTATAACCTCCTCCAGCCCCTAAAATCCTCCCTTTCTCTGTAACCTCCTCCAGCCCCCTACAATCCTCCCTATCTCTGTAACCTCCTCCAGCCCCCTACAACCCTTCCTATCTCTGTAACCTCCTCCAGCCCCCTACAATCCTCCCTATCTCTGTAACCTCCTCCAGCCCCTGCAACCCTCCCTATCTCTGTAACCTCCTCCAGGCCCTACAACCCTCCCTATCTCTGTAATCTCCTCCAGCCCCGACAACACTCCCTATCTCTGTAACCTCCTCCAGCCCCTACAACCCTCCCTATCTCTGTAACCTCCTCCAGCCCCTACAACCCTCCCGATCTCTGTAACCTCCTCCAGCCCCCTACAACCCTCCCTATCTCTGTACCCTCCTCCAGCCACTACAACCCTCCCTATCTCTGTAACGTCCTCCAGCCCCTACAACCCTCCCTATCTCTGTAACCTCCTCCAGCCCCTACAACCCTCCCTATCTCTGTAACGTCCTCCAGCCCCTACAACCCTCCCTATCTCTGTAACCTCCTCCAGCCCCTACAACCCTCCCTGTCTCTGTAACCTTCTCCAGCCCCTACAACCTTCCCTATCTCTGTAACGTCCTCCAGCCCCTACAACCCTATCTCTGTAACCTCCTCCAGTCCCCCACAAACCCTCCCTATCTCTGTAACCTCCTCCAGCCCCTACAACCCTCCCTATCTCTATAACCTCCTCCAGCCCCTACAATCCTCCCTATCTCTGTAACCTCCTCCAGCCCCCTACAATCCTCCCTATCTCTGTAACCTCCTCCAGCCCCCTACAACCTTCCCTATCTCTGTAACCTCCTCCAGCCCCCACAACCCTCCCTATCTCTGTAACCTCCTCCAGCCCCTACAATCCTCCCTATCTCTGTAACCTCCTCCAGCCCCTACAATCCTCCCTATCTCTGTAACCTCCTCCAGCCCTCTACAACCTTCCCTATCTCTGTAACCTCCTCCAGCCCCTACAACCCTCCCTATCTCTGAAACGTCCTCCAGCCCCGACCACCCTCCCTATCTCTGTAACCTCCTCCAGCCCCTGCAACCCTCCCTACCTCTGTAACCTCCTCCAGCCCCTACAACCCTCCCTATCTCTGTAACGTCCTCCAGCCCCTACAACACTCCCTATCTCTGTAACCTCCTCCAGCCCCTACAACCCTCCATATCTCTGTAACCTCCTCCAGCCCTCTACAACCTTCACTATCTCTGTAACCTCCTCCAGCCCCTACAACCCTCCATATCTCTGTAACCTCCTCCAGCCCTCTACAACCTTCACTATCTCTGTAACCTCCTCCAGCCCCCTACAATCCTCCCTATCTCTGAAACGTCCTCCAGCCCCGACCACCCTCCCTATCTCTGTAACCTCCCCCAGCCCCTGCAACCCTCCCTATCTCTGTAACCTCCTCCAGCCCCTACAACCCTCCCTATCTCTGTAACGACCTCCAGCCCCTACAACACTCCCTATCTCTGTAACCTCCTCCAGCCCCTACAACCCTCCCTATCTCTGTAACCTCCTCCAGCCCTCTACAACCCTCCCTATATCTGAAACGTCCTCCAGCCCCGACCACCCTCCCTATCTCTGTAACCTCCTCCAGCCCCTGCAACCCTCCCTATCTCTGTAACCTCCTCCAGGCCCTACAACCCTCCCTATCTCTGTAACGTCCTCCAGCCCCTACAACACTCCCTATCTCTGTAACCTCCTCCAGCCCCTACAACCCTCCCTATCTCTGTAACCTCCTCCAGCCCCTACAACCCTCCCTATCTCTGTAACCTCCTCCAGCCCCTACAACCTTCCCTATCTCTGTAACGTCCTCCAGCCCCTACAACCCTATCTCTGTAACCTCCTCCAGTCCCCCACAAACCCTCCCTATCTCTGTAACCTCCTCCAGCCCCTACAACCCTCCCTATCTCTATAACCTCCTCCAGCCCCTACAATCCTCCCTATCTCTGTAACCTCCTCCAGCCCCCTACAATCCTCCCTATCTCTGTAACCTCCTCCAGCCCCCTACAACCTTCCCTATCTCTGTAACCTCCTCCAGCCCCCACAACCCTCCCTATCTCTGTAACCTCCTCCAGCCCCTACAATCCTCCCTATCTCTGTAACCTCCTCCAGCCCCTACAATCCTCCCTATCTCTGTAACCTCCTCCAGCCCTCTACAACCTTCCCTATCTCTGTAACCTCCTCCAGCCCCTACAACCCTCCCTATCTCTGAAACGTCCTCCAGCCCCGACCACCCTCCCTATCTCTGTAACCTCCTCCAGCCCCTGCAACCCTCCCTACCTCTGTAACCTCCTCCAGCCCCTACAACCCTCCCTATCTCTGTAACGTCCTCCAGCCCCTACAACACTCCCTATCTCTGTAACCTCCTCCAGCCCCTACAACCCTCCATATCTCTGTAACCTCCTCCAGCCCTCTACAACCTTCACTATCTCTGTAACCTCCTCCAGCCCCTACAACCCTCCATATCTCTGTAACCTCCTCCAGCCCTCTACAACCTTCACTATCTCTGTAACCTCCTCCAGCCCCCTACAACCCTCCCTATCTCTGTAACGACCTCCAGCCCCTACAACACTCCCTATCTCTGTAACCTCCTCCAGCCCCTACAACCCTCCCTATCTCTGTAACCTCCTCCAGCCCTCTACAACCTTCCCTATCTGTGTAACCTCCTCCAGCCACTACAACCCTCCCTATATCTGAAACGTCCTCCAGCCCCGACCACCCTCCCTATCTCTGTAACCTCCTCCAGCCCCTGCAACCCTCCCTATCTCTGTAACCTCCTCCAGGCCCTACAACCCTCCCTATCTCTGTAACGTCCTCCAGCCCCTACAACACTCCCTATCTCTGTAACCTCCTCCAGCCCCTACAACCCTCCCTATCTCTGTAACCTCCTCCAGCCCCTACAACCCTCCCTATCTCTGTAACCTCCTCCAGCCCCCTACAACCCTCCCTATCTCGGTACCCTCCTCCAGCCCCTACAACCCTCCCTATCTCTGTAACGTCCTCCAGCCCCTACAACCCTCCCTATCTCTGTAACCTCCTCCAGCCCCTACAACCCTCCCTATCTCTGTAACGTCCTCCAGCCCCTACAACCCTCCCTATCTCTGTAACCTCCTCCAGCCCCTACAACCCTCCCTATCTCTGTAACCTCCTCCAGCCCCTACAACCCTCCCTATCTCTGTAACGTCCTCCAGCCCCTACAACCCTATCTCTGTAACCTCCTCCAGTCCCCTACAAACCCTCCCTATCTCTGTAACCTCCTCCAGCCCCTACAACCCTCCCTATCTCTATAACCTCCTCCAGCCCCTGCAATCCTCCCTATCTCTGTAACCTCCTCCAGCCCTCTACAATCCTCCCTATCTCTGTAACCTCCTCCAGCCCCCTACAACCCTCCCTATCTCTGTAACCTCCTCCAGCCCTACAACCCTCCCTATCTCTGTAACCTCCTCCAGCCCCTACAATCCTCCCTATCTCTGTAACCTCCTCCAGCCCCTACAATCCTCCCTATCTCTGTAACCTCCTCCAGCCCTCTACAACCTTCCCTATCTCTGTAACCTCCTCCAGCCCCTACAACCCTCCCTATCTCTGAAACGTCCTCCAGCCCCGACCACCCTCCCTATCTCTGTAACCTCCTCCAGCCCCTGCAACCCTCCCTACCTCCGTAACCTCCTCCAGCCCCTACAACCCTCCCTATCTCTGTAACCTCCTCCAGCCCCTACAACCCTCCCTATCTCTGTAACGTCCTCCAGCCCCTACAACACTCCCTATCTCTGTAACCTCCTCCAGCCCCTACAACCCTCCATATCTCTGTAACCTCCTCCAGCCCTCTAGAACCTTCACTATCTCTGTAACCTCCTCCAGCCACTACAACCCTCCCTATCTCTGAAACGTCCTCCAGCCCCGGCCACCCTCCCTATCTCTGTAACCTCCCCCAGCCCCTGCAACCCTCCCTATCTCTGCAACCTCCTCCAGCCCCTACAACCCTCCCTATCTCTGTAACGTCCTCCAGCCCCTACAACACTCCCTATCTCTGTAACCTCCTCCAGCCCCTACAACCCTCCCTATCTCTGTAACCTCCTCTAGCCCTCTACAACCTTCCCTATCTCTGTAACCTCCTCCAGCCACTACAACCCTCCCTATATCTGAAACGTCCTCCAGCCCCGACCACCCTCCCTATCTCTGTAACCTCCTCCAGCCCCTGCAACCCTCCCTATCTCTGTAACCTCCTCCAGGCCCTACAACCCTCCCTATCTCTGTAACGTCCTCCAGCCCCTACAACACTCCGTATCTCTGTAACCTCCTCCAGCCCCTACAACCCTCCCTATCTCTGTAACCTCCTCCAGCCCCTACAACCCTCCCTATCTCTGTAACCTCCTCCAGCCCCCTACAACCCTCCCTATCTCTGTACCCTCCTCCAGCCCCTACAACCCTCCCTATCTCTGTAACGTCCTCCAGCCCCTACAACCCTCCCTATCTCTGTAACCTCCTCCAGCCCCTACAACCCTCCCTATCTCTATAACCTCCTCCAGCCCCTACAATCCTCCCTATCTCTGTAACCTCCTCCAGCCCCCTACAATCCTCCCTATCTCTGTAACCTCCTCCAGCCCCCTACAACCCTTCCTATCTCTGTAACCTCATCCAGCCCTACAACCCTCCCTATCTCTGTAACCTCCTCCAGCCCCTACAATCCTCCCTATCTCTGTAACCTCCTCCAGCCCCTACAATCCTCCCTATCTCTGTAACCTCCTCCAGCCCCTACAACCCTCCCTATCTCTGTAAACTCCTCTAGCCCTACAACCCTCCCTATCTCTGTAACCTCCTCCAGCCCCTATAACCCTCCCTATCTCTGTAACCACCTCCAGCCCCGTACAACCCTCCCTATCTCTGTAACCTCCTCCAGCCCCCTACAACCCTCCTTATCTCTGTAACCTCCTCCAGCCCCGACAACCCTCCCTATCTCTGTAACCTCCTCCAGCCCCTACAACCCTCCCTATCTCTGTAACCTCCTCCAACCCTCTACAACCCTCCCTATCTGTGTAACCTCCTCCAGCCCCTACAACCCTCCCTATCTCTGTAACCTCCTCTAGCCCCTACAACCCTCCCTATCTCTGTAACCTCCTCCAGCCCCTACAACCCTATCTCTGTAACCTCCTCCAGCCCCTACAACCCTCCCTATCTCTGTAACCTCCTCCAGCCCCTACAACCCTCCCTATCTCTGTAACCTCCTCCAGCCCCTATAACCCTCCCTATCTCTGTAACCTCCTCCAGCCCCTACAAGCCCCCCTATCTCTGTAACCTCCTCCAGCCCCTACAACCCTCCCTATCTCTGTAACCTAATCCAGCCCCTACAACCCTCCCAATCTCTGTAACCTCCTCCAGCCCCCACAACCCTCCCTATCTCTGTAACCTAATCCAGCCCCTACAACCCTCCCAATCTCTGTAACCTCCTCCAGCCCCTACAACCCTCCCTATCTCTGTAACCTAATCCAGCCCCTACAACCCCCCCTATCTCTGTAACCTCCTCCAGCCCCTACAACCCTCCCAATCTCTGTAACCTCCTCCAGCCCCCACAACCCTTCCTATCTCTGTAACCTCCTCCAGCCCCTACAACCCTCCCAATCTCTGTAACCTCCTCCAGCCCCCACAACCCTCCCTATCTCTGTAACCTCCTCCAGCCCCTACAACCCTCCCTATATCTGCAACCTCCTCCAGCCCCCTATAAACCCGCCCCCCTCCCAGATCTCTGTGCTCCTCCGATTCTGCCCGCTTGTGCTTCCCCGATTTCCATCGCTCCACCATTGGCGGCCGTGCTTTCAGACGCCTGGGCCCCGAGCTCTGGAATCATCACAGCCCCAGGACATCGCTGCAGGTGTTCCTCAGGGCAGTGTCCTAGGCCCAACCATCTTCAGCTGCTTCATCAATGACCTTCCCTCCAACATAAGGCCAGAAGTGGGGATGTTTGCTGATGACTGCACGGTGCTCAGCACCATTCACAACTCCACAGATAATGAAGCAGTCCATGCCCACATGCAGCAAGACCTGGAGGACGTTCAGGCTTGGGCTGATAAGTGGCGGTAAACATTCGCGCTACAGAAGTGCCAGGCAATGACTATCTCCAACAAGTGAGAGTCCAACCACTTCCCCTTGACATGCAATGGCATTACCATCGGCGAATCCCCCGCCATCAACATCCTGGGGATCACCATTGGCCAGAAACTTAACTGGACCAGCCACATAAATACTGTGGCAACAAGAGCAGGTCAGAGGCTGGGTATTCTGCGGCGAGTGTCTCACCTCCTGACTCCCCAAAGCCTTTCCACCATCTACAAGGCACAAGTCAGGAGTGTGATGGAATACTCTCCACTTGCCTGGATGAGCGCAGCTCCCAACAACACTCGAGAAGCTCGACACCATCCAGGACAAAGCAACCCCGCTTGATCGGCACCCCATCCACCACCTTAAACACTCACTCCCTCCACCACCGGCGCACCGTGGCTGCAGTGTGTACCATCTACAAGATGCACTGCAGCAACTCGCCAAGGCTTATTCGGCAGCACCTCCCAAACCCGCCACCTCTCCCACCTAGAAGGACAAGGGCAGCAGGCGCATGGGAACACCACCACCTCCAAGTTCCCCTCCGAGTCACACACACCGTCCTGACTTGGAAATATATCGGCCGTTCCTTCATCGTCGCTGGGTCAAAATCCTGGAACTCCCTCCCTAACAGCACTGTGGGAGCACCTTCACCACACGGACTGCAGCGGTTCAAGAAGGAGGCTCACCACCACCTTCTCAAGGGGCAATTAGGGATGGGCAATAAATGCTGGGCCTTGCCAACGACGCCCACATCCCAGGAACGAATTTTTTAAAAATCCCCTCCCTAAACCTCTCTGCCCCTCTCTCTCCTCCTTTAAGAGGCTCCCTAAATCCAGCCTCTTTGACTGAGCTTGTGGTCACCTGTCCTAGCATCTTCAAAAGAGCCACCGGCACAGGCCCGATGGGCTGAATGGCCTCCTTCTGTGCTGCACGAATCCATGCAGCTCAGTGTCAAATTTTGGGGGTAAACTTTTTCACCCGAGGCGGGCGGGTGGGAGTGGGGTGGTGGGGTCGGGGGGAATTAGGTTACGGGATTAGTTACCAAGGTAACGGGCAGTGTCGAGTAAGGCCTGGAGATGGTGGGCGGGTGGAGTTAGCGATGGGCTGAAGGGCCTCCACTTGCTCCGGAAGAGGAACCCCGCTTCGTGTCCTGACTCCTCTGTTTGGCCTTTTGGCAGTTGTACAGGGCCTTGGTGAGACCACACCTTGAGTATTGTGTGCAGTTTTGGTCGCCTTATCTGAGGAAGGATGTTCTTGCCATGGAGGGAGTGCAGCGAAGATTCACCAGACTGATACCTGGGATGGCAGGAATGACGTATGAGGAGAGATTGGGTCGATTGGGCTTCACGGTGGCATAGTGGTTAGCACTGTTGCCTCACAGCGCCAGGGACCCGGGTTCGAATCCGGCCTCGGGTGACTGCCTGTGTGGAGTTTGCACATTCTCCCCGTGTTTGCGTGGGTTTCCTCCGGGTGCTCCGGTTTCCTCCCACAGTCCAAAGATGTGCGGGTTAGGTTGATTGGCTATGATAAATTGACCCTTAGTGTTAGGGGGATTAAATACGTGGGGTTACGGGGATCGGGTGGGATATGTGTCGGTGTAGGGGTTACGGGGATCGGGTGGGATATGTGTCGGTGCAGGCTCGATGGGCCGAAATGGCCTCTATCTGCACTGAGGAGTTTCTGTGATTTCTGTGATATATTCGCTGGAGTTTAGAAGAATGAGAGGGGATCTCATTGAAACTTATAAAATTCTAACAGGACTAGACAGACTAGATGCAGGCAGGCTGTTCCCGATGGCGGGGGAGTCCAGAACCAGGGGTCACAGTCTAAGGATAAGGGGTAAGCCATTTAGGACTGAGATGAGGAGGAATTTCTTCACCCAGAGAGTGGTGAACCTGTGGAATTCTCTACCACAGAAGGCAGTTGAGGCCAATTCATTAAATATATTCAAGAAGGTGTTAGATATATTTCTTAAGGCTAAAGGGATCAAGGGATATGGGGAGAAAGCAGGGACAGAGTACTGAATTTGGATGATCAGCCATGATCGCATTGAATGGCGGAGCAGGCTCGAGGGGCCGAATGGCCGACTCCTGCTCCTATCTTCTATGTTTCTCTGTTTTGCGCCTGCTTCAATCTTCGTTCTGTTTCTTGTTCCCAGCCCGGCGAGGGGCAGACCCGATCAGTGACCACCAGCTTCACCAAGCTTTGGCACTGCACTATGGTGTGAAACGCTGGCAGAGCACAATAGGACAGGCCAGCAGGCAGCGGCGTGGACGCTCCGGCAGACCATAATATGAGACACCAGCAGACAGCGGGACATCCCGGCAGACTTCCGGGTGCCACTCCAGCAGACAACGGTGTGAGACACCAGCAGCAGAATCTCCTCTGATGAGGCCCCATTACTCTATTCATCAAATAGTCAGACAAATAATAGTGACGTGAGACAGAGAAAGGAGAGAGAGCGCGAGGGAGGGAGAGAGAGAGAGAGAGAGAGAGAGCAGGAAGCGTGATGGAGTCGCGCTGTATATATCTGTAGCAATTACATAATGCAGACTGACGGAGCAGGACTGGAGACAGTCCCTTATCAGAGCCAGAGAGACACACACAGCGCCAACACAGGAGAGGCAGGAGTGGAGAGATGGACAGGGTCACTTCAAGAGACAGACAGAGGGCAGAATAGACAGAACGTGAGTGAGGGAGCAGAGAGAGAGAGAGAGACGGGTCTGATAGGTACAGAGAGATTAGACATGGACTGATAATTGGAGCTTTGGTTTGATAGTTCCTGAAGTGGGCAGAGAGAGAGAGAGAGAGAGAGAGAGAGAGACAGAGTGAGAGAGAGAGCGAGAGAGGCAGAGAGGCAGAGAGAGAGAGAGCGAGAGAGAGACAGATAGAGTCAGAGAGAGACAGAGAGAGAGACAGAGAGATAGAGAGAGTCAGAGAGATAGAGACAGATATAGAGAGAGACGGGGAGAGAGAGAGAGACAGACCATACCTTGGGGCCAAATATGTAACATGTCACAACCTGAGGACTGTTTAAAAGTAAGACTGTTTAAAATTAATATTGAACGTACCAAATGAAGTAGAAAGACTGTTTAAAATTAATATTGTTTAAAAGTAATATTGTATGTACCCAACAAATGTCAAATCGATTGACACCTACAGAATGTTGGAAAACTGTACCTTTTTGCAATGTAAGCTTTGGCAATATGGTTCTCTGTAAACTTTCATGCCAATAAAGCATTTGAATTGAATTGAATTGAATTGAATTGAATTGAGAGCGAGAGAGGCAGAGAGAGAGAGAGAGAGAGAGGCAGAGAGAGAGAGAGAGAGCGAGAGAGGCAGAGAGAGAGACAGAGAGCGAGAGGCAGAGAGACAGAGAGCGAGAGAGGCAGAGAGAGAGAGAGAGCGAGACAGGCAGAGAGAGAGCGAGAGAGGCAGAGAGAGAGAGCGAGAGAGACACAGAGAGAGGGAGAGAGACAGAGAGAGCACGAAAGAGGGAGAGAGAGAGACAGGGAGAGAGAGAGGGAGAGACAGAGACAGAGACAGAGAGTGAGGGAGAGACCGAGGGAGGGAGACAGAGTGAGGGAGAGAGAGAGAGACAGAGAGTGAGGGAGAGAGCGAGGGAAGAGGTTGAGCTGGAAATGAGGAAGTGGGTCGTCTGCTGGACAGCAAACCTTTCTTTGCATCCTGTCCTGTAATTCAGAGAAGACCCTCAGTGGTAAGTGGAGTCAGCTCTTGGATCGACCTGGGGGGTCTAACAGCGAGTTACGGGTTGCTGGGAGGAAACAGTGTTTGTTCTCCAGAGCGGTAATCACTTGCACGTCAGAGAAAGCTCCCGTGCACGTCTCCCCTTGTCCATCTCTCGGAACATTGAATAACTTAGAGAGGATCCTGAGGACCACAGACCAGTGTCCACGGGAGGAACCAGATGTTTGAAATATTCCAGACACTATATAAGAACATAAGAAATAGGATGAGGAGTCGGCCATTCGGCCCCTCGAGTCTACTCCGCCATTCAATGAGATCGCGGCTGATCTTCTACCTCGACTCCACTTTCCCGCCCGATCCCCATATCCCTCGATTCCCCGAGAGTCCAAAAATCTATTGACCTCAGCCTTGAATATACTCAACGACTGAGCCTCCACAGCCCCCTGGGGCAGAGAATTCCAAAGATTCACCGCCCTCTGAGTGAAGAGATTCCTCCTCATCTCAGTCCTAAATGGCCGAGCCCTTATCCTGAGACTGTGACCCCTGGTTCTAGACTCCCCAGCCCAGGGGAAACAGCCTCTCAGCATCTACCCTGTCAATCCCTGTAAGAATATTAGATGTTTCAATCAGAGCACCTCTCATTCTTCTAAACTCCAGAATTATAGGTCCAATCTACTCAAGTCTCTCCTCACAACTCTCTCATCCCAGGAATCAGTCTGGTGAACCTTCGTTGCACTCCCTCTAAGGCAAGTATATCCGTCCCCAGATAAGGAGACTAAAACTGTGCCCAGTACTCCAGGTGTGGTCTCACCAAGGCCCTGTACAGTTGTAGCAAGACTTCCTCACTCTTATACTCCAATCCCCTTGCAATAAAGGCCAACATGCCATTCGCCTTCCTAATTGCTTGCTTTACCTGCATGCTAACTCTCTTGTCTTTCCTGTACGAGGACACCCAAATCTCCCTGAACACCAACATTTAACACGATAGCAAAATACTGCGGATGTTGGAAATCCGAAATAACAACATGAAGACGCTGGAAAAACTCAGCAGGCCAGGCAGATTGGGCGACCGCCTTGCGGAACACCTCCGTTCAGTCGGTAAGGGTGACCCCGAGCTTCCGGTGGCCTGTCACTTTAATTCACCGCCCCATTCCCACTCGGACCTCACCGTCCTCGGCCTCTTGCATTGTTCCACGGAAGCTCAGCGTAAGCTCGAGGAACAGCACCTCATCTTTCGATTAGGCACTTTACAGCCTTCAGGACTCGACACAGAGTTCAACAATTTCAGACCATAACCTCGGCCCGTTATATTTTTATATATTTTTTATCCACATTTTTGGTTTGTGCCTTTTCCTTTCCTCTCTCTCCCACATGGCCGCTGTCTTTCACTCTGCCAGCGCATTTCACACATCATCTAGAGCCATCCTTTGTGTCTTTACCTGTCCTATTACCATCTCGTCTCGCCTTGAGTATCTCTTAATGTCTCTTCACCTCTCCCTGACCTTCCCCTTTGTTCTTTCATCCCCTCCCCCATTTACCAGCCCCCAAACTGGCCTTTTAATCTGTTTCATTTCCTGCTTTTTTCTCAGTTCTGACGAAGGGTTACGACCTGAAACGTTGAGGGGGTGATTTTCATTCAGAAGTCGGGGAGGAGGCGGGACTACAACTTTCGGGGTTGTAGTCCCGCCTCCATCGAGATGCGACCAATCCACGTGATTTTAGCTTGACTGATCTTGTTGAGCCCGCCCATCGGGCTCAGCAGGCCAATTAAGGGCCACCCGGCAACAGGTGATGTCACAGACTGAAATGTCATCTATCAAGAGGTTTTGACAGATGAAATAGCAGCGATTCACAGCTGTTTGAAGCTGTCAAACACTGACAGTCTTACTTCTAACCTGAGTCCTTCTCCACAGACTCAGTTAGAAATCTCACCGGCACAGAAAGCTGAAGGCTGTCACTTTTGACAGTTCGCAGCCATTCTGCTTTCTGTGCCGGTGAGATGAGGGACTCCCGAAACCTAAAGGAAGGAAGGCTGTAAAGGTAAGTAAAGGTAATTTAAACTTCTTTACACACTTTAGACACACCAAACACACTTACCGTTGCACTCATGCACACATCACTCACCTGAACACCGACATCTCGACCCCTCCGAGTCCTTCAACCCGATGGCCCAACTCCTCCAACTTGGCGTGGTTCAGAGCCGTCAGGAATCCCACACTTCAAGCTTTAAAATAGAGATTAGGCTAAAAACTGTCTGTTAACTACCTGCTAACCGGCAGTTAATTGGCCATAATCCCCTTCCCGCCTCGGGGAGGCGGGTCCCAGTGCGGGGCGGGTACCCACCTCCCTTGAAACTGGTATGGAGACGGGTTGGGGGCGGGATGGTGTCGGGACCCCTGAATTCGGAACTTTAACCCCCCACATGCCTCCAATCCCGACTCCACGGCCCAATGAAAATCCTGCCCCCGTTAACTCTGTTTCTCTCTCCACGGATGTTGCCTGGCCTGCTGAGTTTTTCCAGCGTTTTGTGTTGTTATTACCCACATTTAATAGTCTCTCACCATTTAAAAAATAATCTGTGTTTCTATTCTTCTTACCAAAGTGAATAACCTCACATTTCCCCACATTATATTCCCGTCTGCCATCTTATTGCCCACTCACTGGTTGGCAGACAGGAAGCAAAGAGTTGGAATAAACGGGTCTTTTTCCGAGTGGCAGGCAGTGACTAGTGGGGTACCGCAGGGATCGGTCCTTGGACCCCAGCTATTCACAATATATATTAATGATCTAGATGAGGGAACTAGATGTAATCTCTCCAAGTTTGCAGACGACACAAAGCTGGGTGGGCGTGTGTGCTGTGAGGAGGATGCCGAGAAACTCCAGGATGATTTGGACAGGTTGGGCGATTGGGCAGAAGCATGGCAGATGCAATATAACATGGATAAATGCGAGGTTATCCACTTTGGTGTCAAAAACAAGAAGGCAGATTATTATCTGAATGGCAATATATTGGGAGAAGGGGAAGTGCAACGAGACCTGGGTGTCATTGTGCACCAGTCGCTGATGGTAAGCATGCAGGTGGAGCAGGCGGTTAAGAAGGCAAATGGTATGTTGGCCTTCGTAGCGAGAGGGTTCGAGTACAGGAACAAGGATGTCTTGCTGCAGTTGTACAGGGCCTTGGTGAGACCGCACCTTGAGTATTGTGTGCAGTTTTGGTCGCCTTACCTGAGGAAGGACGTTCTTGCCATGAAGGGAGTGCAGCGAAGATTCACCAGACTGATACCTGGGATGGCAGGAATGACGTATGAGGAGAGATTGGGTCGATTGGGCTTGTACTCGCTGGAGTTTAGAAGAATGAGAGGGGATCTCATTGAAACTTATAAAATTCTAACAGGACTAGACAGACTAGATGCAGGAAGGATGTTCCCGATGGTCGGGGAGTCCAGAACCAGGGGTCACAGTCTAAGGATAAGGGGTAAGCCATTTAGGACAGAGATGAGGAGGAATTTCTTCACCCAGAGAGTGGTGAACCTGTGGAATTCTCTACCACAGAAGGCAGTAGAGGCCAATTCATTAAATATCTTCAAGAAGGAGTTGGATATATTTCTTAAGGCTAAAGGGATCAAGGGATATGGGGAGAAGGCAGGGACAGGGTACTGAATTTGGATGATCAGCCATGATCTCATTAAATGGCGGAGCAGGCTCGAGGGGCCGAATGGCCTACTCCTGCTCCTATCTTCTATGTTCCACTTAACCTGTCTGTCATGAATCTGGTCATGGCTCATGAAGTAACACCGGGCGGCCAGCTGGTGACGCCATCCAAGGAGTATAAATACTCGGGCGCGGGCCCAGCTTGCTCAGGGTGTTTCTGTAACCAGGAACTAGTGATTGTAACTAGAAATCTCATGGTTGTGAAACAGTTGATTAAAGCCTTGTTTTATACTCAAGGGAAGAGCTCAGTAGTCTTTTTTACATCACTGTCTATATCTCTTTGCAGGCTCTGTGTGCTCCTCAGAGTTTACTGTCCCACCATAGCGATTACACTGCAATCTCCCGTCACCAGGAGCAGGGCTCCGTGAATCGAGAACGTTGCAGCACTCTCTGTGATAATGGCCAACCTTTATGCCTACTCTTTTTTTTAATCCACGCTTGCGTCTGGGTTTCCTTCATTCTGCCAGCGCATTTCACACTTCCATCTAGAGCCATCCTTTATTCCTTAACCTGTCCCATTACCATCTCCTCTCGCCTTGAATATCTCTTAATGTCTCTCAATGTCTCTCAATCTCTCCTGCTTTCTATCCCATCTCTGACCTTCCCTTTAGTTCTTTCCTCCCCTCCCGCTTTTCCCCAGCCCCTAAGCTCGCTTTAAAATCTATCCCTTTTCCTGCTTTTTTTCCAGTTCTGATGAAACGTTAACTCTGTTTAGAAACATAGAAGATAGGAGCAGGAGTTAGGCCATTCGGCCCTTCGAGCCTGCGCCGCCGTTTAATGAGATCGTGGCTGATCATCCAAACTCAGTACCCTGTCCCTGCCTTCTCCTCATATCCCTTGATCCCTTTAGCCTTAAGAAATATATCCAACTCCTTCTTGAATATATTTAATGAATTGGCCTCTACTGCCTTCTGTGGTAGAGAATTCCACAGGTTCACCACTCTCTGGGTGAAGAAATTCCTCCTCATCTCTGTCCTAAATGGCTTACCCCTTATCCTTAGACTGTGACCCCTGGTTCTGGGCTCCCCCGACCATCGGGAACATCCTTCCCGCATCCAGTCTGTCTAGTCCTGTTAGAAGCTTCTCTCTCCACAGATGTTGCACTGGCCCTGCTGAGTTTTTCCAGCGTTTTCCAGTTATTATTTCGGATTTCCAGTATCCGCAGTATTTTGCGATCGTATTTCTGCCTGCTCTAGTTGCCACCCTTCCTTCTCCACATAGCTTTCTCTCTCTTCCCAAAGCTTCCCTTTATTAGCCGTGTCATAGAATACAAGAGCAGGGGTGTTATGCTTCAACTGTATAAAACACTAGTTAGGCCTCAGCTAGAGCACTGCGTGCAGTTCTGGTCACCACATTACAGGAAAGATGTGATTGCACTAGAGAGGGTACAGAGGAGATTTACAAGGATGTTGCTGGGAGTAGAGAATCTTAGCTATGAGGAAAGACTGGATAGGCTGGGTCTGTTTTCCTTGGAGCAGAGGAGGCTGAGGGGAGACCTTATTGAGGTGTATAAAATTGTGAGGGGCCTAGATAAAGTGGATAGAAAGGACCTATTTCCCTTAGCAGAGGGGTCAAAAACCAGGGGGCACAGATTTAAAGTAATTGGTGGAAGGTTTAGAGGAGATTTGAGGGGAAATTTCTTCACCCAGAGGGTTGTGGGGGTCTGGAACTCACCGCCTGAAAGGGTGGTAGAGGCAGGAACCCTAACCACATTTAAAAAGTACTTGGATGTGCACTTGGGATGCTCTAACCTGCAGGGCTACAGACCAAGAGCTGGGAAGTGGAATTAGGCCGGATAGCTCTTTGTTGCCCGGTGCGGACACGATGGGCCGGAATGGCCTCCTTCCGTGCTGTAACTTTCTATGATTCTAAATCTACCTCCATCTCTTTCTCTCCCTACGCGCTCCCCCTCCCTAGCAAGGTCTCTTTAACATTTTCCCTCCCTCTATCTCACTCCCTATCTTAACTAGCTTCCTCAACCTCTCCATGTATCTAGCTAACTCTCCCCATCTCTGTCCAGCTCTCCTCCTGTCTCCGCCTCTAGTTCTCTGACACAATCTAGCTCTTCCTCAGCTGACCTCACACTTTCCCTCCTTCCCTCTCATTCTCAATCCTTATCTCACTCACTTTTTCCCTCTCTCCCGAGATAGATTTATATCTTATCTAGTTCACTATCTCACTGCCTATTTCCCAATCTCCTTATCCCTATATCTAGCTCGTTCCCCTTGACAGGCTCTGTGTCTGTTCCTTTCTATCTTTTTCCCTGGTCCAACTTTCTACCTGTCGTTCGCATGTTTGATGGGACAGTGTAGAGGGAGCTTTACACTGTATCTAACCCGTGCTGTACCTGCCCTGGGAGTGTTTGATGGGACAGTGTAGAGGGAGCTTTACTCTGTATCTAACCCGTACTGTACCTACCCTGGGAGTGTTTGATGGGGACAGTGTAGAGGGAGCTTTACTCTGTATCTAACCCTGTGCTGTACCTACCCTGGGAGTGTTTGATGGGACAGTGTAGAGGGAGCTTTACTCTGCATCTAACCCGTGCTGTTACTGCCCTGGGAGTGTTTGATGGGACAGTGTAGAGGGAGCTTTACTCTGTATCTAACCCGTGCTGTACCTGCCCTGGGAGTGTTTGATGGGACAGTGTAGAGCGAGCTTTACTCTGTATCTAACCCGTGCTGTACCTGCCCTGGGAGTGTTTGATGGGACAGTGTAGAGGGAGCTTTACTCTGTATCTAACCCGTGCTGTACCTGCCCTGGGAGTGTTTGATGGGACAGTGTAGAGGGAGCTTTACTCTGCATCTAACCTGTGCTGTTACTGCCCTGGGAGTGTTTGATGGGACAGTGTAGAGGGAGCTTTACTCTGTATCTAACCCGTGCTGTACCTGTCCTGGGAGTGTTTGATGGGACAGTGTAGAGGGAGCTTTACTCTGTATCTAACCCGTGCTGTACCTGCCCTGGGAGTGTTTGATGGGACAGTGTAGAGGGAGCTTTACACTGTATCTAACCCGTGCTGTACCTGCCCTGGGAGTGTTTGATGGGACAGTGTAGAGGGAGCTTTACTCTGTATCTAACCCGTGCTGTACCTGCCCTGGGAGTGTTTGATGGGACAGTGTTGAGGGAGCTTTACTCTGTATCTAACCCATGCTGTACCTGCCCTGGGAGTGTTTGATGGGACAGTGTTGAGGGAGCTTTACTCTGTATCTAACCCATGCTGTACCTGCCCTGGGAGTGTTTGCTGGGACCGTGTAGAGGGAGCTTTACCCTGTATCTAACCCGTGCTGTACCTGTCCTGGGAGTGTTTGATGGGACAGTGTAGAGGGAGCTTTACTCTGTATCTAACCAGTGCTGTACCTGCCCTGGGAGTGTTTGATGGGACAGTGTAGAGGGAGCATTACTCTGTATCTAACCCGTGCTGTACCTGCCCTGGGAGTGTTTGATGGGACAGTGTAGAGGGAGCTTTACTCTGTATCTAACCTGTGTTGTACCTACCCTGGGAGTGTTTGATGGGACAGTGTAGAGGGAGCTTTACTCTGTATCTAACCCGTGCTGTACCTGCCCTGGGAGTGTTTGATGGGACAGTGTAGAGGGAGCTTTACTCTGTATCTACCCCGTGCTGTACCTGCCCTGGGAGTGTTTGATGGGACAGTGTAGAGGGAGCTTTACTCTGTATCTAACCCGTGCTGTACCTGCCCTGGGAGAGGTTGACGGGACAGTGCTTCCTATCAACATTGGGAGACAGAATCAACACCTCACCGAGCAGAGACAAAAAGCTGGAGACAAGAAATAGACACACAGGGAATGCTTTTTTGTTATATAAAAAAACGTGAATTATTTAATTTATGTATTTGAAAAGATTATACACAATACACATGTGCAAAATGCAGGACAATGGCTGTTTGACAATTAATTGCATTCATTAAATATGTTTTTTTTCTTTGTCCGTGAATCATGGGACATCGAACATGCTTGATTCACCTCTGGGTAGAGTGCAGTAGCTCCCACCAACCCCGCCCCGGACCGATAGTTACACTAGACACACATCGACAGGCAAAACCCAGAGAAAACTACAAAGATTAAACTCCCCACGGGACCGAAGGATTGGTCTGGGATTCTTCAGCCTTCCCCCCGGTAAGGTCGCGCGAGCATTTGCTTCAGCTTGTTGGAAGGGAACTTGGTCCCCGACTCGGATGATGTAATTTCCCGACTGCCGCCCACCCCTCCCCTCCCCACCATGCGCGCAGTCGTAGCGGTTAATTGAAAAGTTCAAGGCTACAAACGTTCTGGTTTGTGCAGCGAGGACAGGGAGGGGCTGAGGTGAGGAATGGAATCCGTTGCTGCCTGGGAATAGAGTGTTTAGCCCTCGATCTCCAATCCCTCAGTCTCTCTCTCCCTCTATCTCCAATCCCTCAGTCTCTCTCTCCCTCTATCTCCAATCCCTCAGTCTCTCTCCCTCTATCTCCAATCCCTTAGTCTCTCTCTCCCTCTATCTCCAATCCCGCAGTCTCTCTCTCACTCTATCTCCAATCCCTCAGTCTCTCTCCCTCTATCTCCAATCCCTCAGTCTCTCTCCCTCGATCTCCAATTCCTCAGTCTCTCTCTCCCTCGATCTCCAATCCCTCAGTCTCTCTCTCCCTCTATCTCCAATCCCTCAGTCTCTCTCTCCCTCAATCTCCAATCCCTCAGTCTCTCTCTCCCTCTATCTCCAATCCCTCAGTCTCTCTCTCCCTCTATCTCCAATCCCTCAGTCTCTCTCTCTCTCTATCTCCAATCCCTCAGTCTCTCTCTCTCTATCTCCAATCCCTCAGTCTCTCTCTCCCTCTATCTCCAATCCCTCAGTCTCCCTCTCTCTCTATCTCCAATCCCTCAGTCTCTCTCCCTCTATCTCCAATCCCTCAGTCTCTCTCTCCCTCTATCTCCAATCCCTCAGTCTCTCTCTCCCTCTATCTCCAATCCCTCAGTCTCTCTCTCTCTATCTCCAATCCCTCAGTCTCTCTCTCCCTCTATCTCCAATCCCTCAGTCTCTCTCTCCCTCTATCTCCAATCCCTCAGTCTCTCTCCCTCTATCTCCAATCCCTCAGTCTCTCTCTCCCTCTATCTCCAATCCCTCAGTCTCTCTCTCCCTCTATCTCCAATCCCTCAGTCTCTCTCTCCCTCTATCTCCAATCCCTCAGTCTCTCTCCCTCTATCTCCAATCCCTCAGTCTCTCTCTCCAATCCCTCAGTCTCTCTCCCTCTATCTCCAATCCCTCAGTCTCTCTCCCTCTATCTCCAATCCCTCAGTCTCTCTCCCTCTATCTCCAATCCCTCAGTCTCTCTCCCTCTATCTCCAATCCCTCAGTCTCTCTCCCTCTATCTCCAATCCCTCAGTCTCTCTCTCCCTCTATCTCCAATCCTCAGTCTCTCTCTCCCTCTATCTCCAATCCCTCAGTCTCTCTCTCTCTATCTCCAATCCCTCAGTCTCTCTCTCCCTCTATCTCCAATCCCTCAGTCTCTCTCCCTCTATCTCCAATCCCTCAGTCTCTCTCTCCTCTATCTCCAATCCCTCAGTCTCTCCTCTCCCTCTATCTCCAATCCTCAGTCTCTCTCCCTCCATCTCCAATCCCTCAGTCTCTCTCTCCCTCTATCTCCAATCCTCAGTCTCTCTCTCTCTATCTCCAATCCCTCAGTCTCTCTCCCTCTATCTCCAATCCCTCAGTCTCTCTCTCCCTCTATCTCCAATCCTCAGTCTCTCTCTCCTCTATCTCCAATCCCTCAGTCTCTCTATCTCCAATCCCTCAGTCTCTCTCTCCCTCTATCTCCAATCCCTCAGTCTCTCTCTCCCTCTATCTCCAATCCCTCAGTCTCTCTATCTCCAATCCCTCAGTCTCTCTCTCCTCTATCTCCAATCCCTCAGTCTCTCTCCTCTATCTCCATCCCTCAGTCTCTCTCCCTCTATCTCCTATCCCTCAGTCTCTCTCTCTCTATCTCCAATCCCTCAGTCTCTCTCTCTCTATCTCCAATCCCTCAGTCTCTCTCTCCCTCTATCTCCAATCCCTCAGTCTCTCTCTCCTCTATCTCCAATCCCTCAGTCTCTCTCTCCCTCTATCTCCAATCCCTCAGTCTCTCTCTCCCTCTATCTCCAATCCTGTCTCTCTCTCCCTCTATCTCCAATCCCTCAGTCTCTCTCTCCCTCTATCTCCAATCCTCAGTCTCTCTCTCCCTCTATCTCCAATCCTCAGTCTCTCTCTCCTCTATCTCCAATCCCTCAGTCTCTCTCTCTCTATCTCAATCCCTCAGTCTCTCTCTCCCTCTATCTCCATTCCCTCAGTCTCTCTCTCCCTCTATCTCCAATCCCTCAGTCTCTCTCTCCCTCTATCTCAATCCCTCAGTCTCTCTCCCTCTATCTCCAATCCCTTAGTCTCTCTCTCCCTCTATCTCCAATCCCGCAGTCTCTCTCTCACTCTATCTCCAATCCCTCAGTCTCTCTCCCTCTATCTCCAATCCCTCAGTCTCTCTCCGTCGATCTCCAATTCCTCAGTCTCTCTCTCCCTCGATCTCCAATCCCTCAGTCTCTCTCTCCCTCTATCTCCAATCCCTCAGTCTCTCTCTCCCTCAATCTCCAATCCCTCAGTCTCTCTCTCCCTCTATCTCCAATCCCTCAGTCTCTCTCTCCCTCTATATCCAATCCCTCAGTCTCTCTCTCTCTCTATCTCCAATCCCTCAGTCTCTCTCTCTATCTCCAATCCCTCAGTCTCTCTCTCCCTCTATCTCCAATCCCTCAGTCTCCCTCTCTCTCTATCTCCAATCCCTCAGTCTCTCTCCCTCTATCTCCAATCCCTCAGTCTCTCTCTCCCTCTATCTCCAATCCCTCAGTCTCTCTCTCACTCTATCTCCAATCCTCAGTCTCTCTCTCTCTATCTCCAATCCCTCAGTCTCTCTCTCCCTCTATCTCCAATCCCTCAGTCTCTCTCTCCCTCTATCTCCAATCCTCAGTCTCTCTCCCTCTATCTCCAATCCTCAGTCTCTCTCTCCCTCTATCTCCAATCCCTCAGTCTCTCTCTCCCTCTATCTCCAATCCTCAGTCTCTCTCTCCCTCTATCTCCAATCCCTCAGTCTCTCTCCCTCTATCTCCAATCCCTCAGTCTCTCTCCCTCTATCTCCAATCCCTCAGTCTCTCTCCCTCTATCTCCAATCCCTCAGTCTCTCTCCCTCTATCTCCAATCCCTCAGTCTCTCTCCCTCTATCTCCAATCCCTCAGTCTCTCTCTCCCTCTATCTCCAATCCCTCAGTCTCTCTCTCCCTCTATCTCCAATCCCTCAGTCTCTCTCTCTCTATCTCCAATCCCTCAGTCTCTCTCTCCTCTATCTCCAATCCTCAGTCTCTCTCCCTCTATCTCCAATCCCTCAGTCTCTCTCTCCCTCTATCTCCAATCCCTCAGTCTCTCTCTCCCTCTATCTCCAATCCCTCAGTCTCTCTCCCTCCATCTCCAATCCCTCAGTCTCTCTCTCCCTCTATCTCCAATCCCTCAGCCTCTCTCTCTCTATCTCCAATCCCTCAGTCTCTCTCCCTCTATCTCCAATCCCTCAGTCTCTCTCTCCCTCTATCTCCAATCCCTCAGTCTCTCTCTCCCTCTATCTCCAATCCCTCAGTCTCTCTATCTCCAATCCCTCAGTCTCTCTCTCCCTCTATCTCCAATCCCTCAGTCTCTCTCTCCCTCTATCTCCAATCCCTCAGTCTCTCTATCTCCAATCCCTCAGTCTCTCTCTCCCTCTATCTCCAATCCCTCAGTCTCTCTCCCTCTATCTCCTATCCCTCAGTCTCTCTCTCTCTATCTCCAATCCCTCAGTCTCTCTCTCTCTCTATCTCCAATCCCTCAGTCTCTCTCTCCCTCTATCTCCAATCCCTCAGTCTCTCTCTCCCTCTATCTCCAATCCCTCAGTCTCTCTCTCCCTCTATCTCCAATCCCTCAGTCTCTCTCTCCTCTATCTCCATCCCTCTCTCTCTCCCTCTATCTCCAATCCTCAGTCTCTCTCTCCCTCTATCTCCAATCCCTCAGTCTCTCTCTCCCTCTATCTCCAATCCCTCAGTCTCTCTCTCCCTCTATCTCCAATCCCTCAGTCTCTCTCTCTCTATCTCCAATCCCTCAGTCTCTCTCTCCTCTATCTCCAATCCCTCAGTCTCTCTCTCCTCTATCTCCAGTCCCTCAGTCTCTCTCTCCCTCTATCTCCAATCCCTCAGTCTCTCTCCTCTACCTCCAATCCCTCAGTCTCTCTCTCCCTCTATCTCCAATCCCTCAGTCTCTCTCTCCCTCTATCTCCAATCCCTCAGTCTCTCTCCCTCTATCTCCAATCCCTCAGTCTCTCTCCCTCTATCTCCAATCCCTCAGTCTCTCTCTCCCTCTATCTCCAATCCTCAGTCTCTCTACCTCTATCTCAATCCCTCAGTCTCTCTCCCTCTATCTCCAGTCCCTCAGTCTCTCTCTCCCTCTATCTCAATCCCTCAGTCTCTCTCCCTCTATCTCCAATCCCTCAGTCTCTCTCTCCCTCTATCTCCAATCCCTCAGTCTCTCTCTCCCTCTACCTCCAATCCCTCAGTCTCTCTCTCCCTCTATCTCCAATCCTCAGTCTCTCTCTCTACCTCCAATCCCTCACTCTCTCTCTCCTCTATCTCCAATCCCTCAGTCTCTCTCTCCCTCTATCTCCAGTCCCTCAGTCTCTCTCTCCCTCTATCTCCAATGCCTCAGTCTCTCTCTCTCTCTATCTCCAATCCCTCACTCTCTCTCTCCCTCTATCTCCAATCCCTCAGTCTCTCTCTCCTCTATCTCCAATCCCTCAGTCTCTCTCTCCCTCTATCTCCAATCCCTCAGTCTCTCTCCCTCTATCTCCAATCCCTCAGTCTCTCTCCCTCTATCTCCAATCCCTCAGTCTCTCTCTCCCTCTATCTCCAATCCCTGTCTCTCTCTCTCTATCTCCAATCCTCAGTCTCTCTCTCCTCTATCTCCAATCCCTCAGTCTCTCTCTCCCTCTATCTCCAATCCCTCAGTCTCTCTCTCCCTCTATCTCCAATCCCTCAGTCTCTCTCTCCCTCTATCTCCAATCCCTCAGTCTCTCTCCCTCTATCTCCAATCCCTCAGTCTCTCTCCCTCTATCTCCAATCCCTCAGTCTCTCTCTCCTCTATCTCCAATCCTCAGTCTCTCTCTCTCTATCTCCAATCCCTCAGTCTCTCTCTCCCTCTATCTCCAATCCCTCAGTCTCTCTCTCCCTCTATCTCCAATCCCTCAGTCTCTCTCTCCCTCTATCTCCAATCCCTCAGTCTCTCTCTCCCTCTATCTCCAATCCCTCAGTCTCTCTCCCTCTATCTCCAATCCCTCAGTCTCGCTCTCCCTCTATCTCCAATCCCTCAGTCTCTCTCTCCCTCTATCTCCAATCCCTCAGTCTCTCTCTCCCTCTATCTCCAATCCCTCAGTCTCTCTCTCCCTCTATCTCCAATCCCTCAGTCTCTCTCTCCCTCTATCTCCAATCCCTCAGTCTCTCTCTCCCTCTATCTCCAATCCCTCAGTCTCTCTCTCCCTCTATCTCCAATCCCTCAGTCTCTCTCTCTCCCTCTATCTCCAATCCCTCAGTCTCTCTCTCCCTCTATCTCCAATCCCTCAGTCTCTCTCTCTCTCTATCTCCAATCCCTCAGTCTCTCTCCCTCTATCTCCAATCCCTCAGTCTCTCTCTCCCTCTATCTCCAATTCCTCAGTCTCTCTCTCCCTCTATCTCCAATCCCTCAGTCTCTCTCCCTCTATCTCCAATCCCTCAGTCTCTCTCTCCCTCTATCTCCAATCCCTCAGTCTCTCTCTCCCTCTATCTCCAATCCCTCAGTCTCTCTCTCCCTCTATCTCCAATCCCTCAGTCTCTCTCTCTCTATCTCCAATCCCTCAGTCTCTCTCTATCTCCAATCCCTCAGTCTCTCTCCCTCTATCTCCAATCCCTCAGTCTCTCTCTCCCTCTATCTCCAATCCCTCAGTCTCTCTCTCCCTCTATCTCCAATCCCTCAGTCTCTCTCCCTCTATCTCCAGTCCCTCAGTCTCTCTCTCCCTCTATCTCCTATCCCTCAGTCTCTCTCCCTCTATCTCCAATCCCTCAGTCTCTCTCTCCCTCTATCTCCAATTCCTCAGTCTCTCTCTCCCTCTATCTCCAATCCCTCAGTCTCTCTCCCTCTATCTCCAATCCCTCAGTCTCTCTCTCCCTCTATCTCCAATCCCTCAGTCTCTCTCTCCCTCTATCTCCAATCCCTCAGTCTCTCTCCCTCTATCTCCAATCCCTCAGTCTCTCTCCCTCTATCTCCAATCCCTCAGTCTCTCTCTCCCTCTATCTCCAATCCCTCAGTCTCTCTCTCCCTCTATCTCCAATCCCTGTCTCTCTCCCTCTATCTCCAATCCCTCAGTCTCTCTCTCCCTCTATCTCCAGTCCCTCAGTCTCTCTCTCCCTCTATCTCCAATCCCTCAGTCTCTCTCTCTCGATCTCCAATCCCTCAGTCTCTCTCTCCCTCTATCTCCAATCCCTCAGTCTCTCTCTCCCTCTATCTCCAATCCTCAGTCTCTCTCTCCTCCATTGCCAATCCCTCAGTCTCTCTCTCCCTCTATCTCCAATCCCTCAGTCTCTCTCTCCTTCTATCTCCAATCCCTGTCTCTCTCCCTCTATCTCCAATCCCTCAGTCTCTCTCTCCTCTATCTCCAGTCCCTCAGTCTCTCTCTCCCTCTATCTCCAATCCTCAGTCTCTCTCCCTCTATCTCCAATCCCTCAGTCTCTCTCTCTCTCTATCTCCAATCTCTCAGTCTCTCTCTCCCTCTATCTCCAATCCCTCAGTCCTCTCTCTCCCTCTATCTCCAATCCCTCAGTCTCTCTCCCTCTATCTCCAATCCCTCATCTCTCTCTCCCTCTATCTCCAATCCCTCAGTCTCTCTCTCCTCTATCTCCAATCCTCAGTCTCTCTCCCTCTATCTCCAATCCCTCAGTCTCTCTCTCCTCTATCTCCAATCCCTCAGTCTCGCTCCCTCTATCTCCAATCCCTCAGTCTCTCTCTCTCCCTCTATCTCCAATCCCTCAGTCTCTCTCTCCCTCTATCCCAATCCCTCAGTCTCTCTCTCCCTCTATCTCCAATCCTCAGTCTCTCTCTCTCGATCTCCAATCCCTCAGTCTCTCTCTCCCTCTATCTCCAATCCCTCAGTCTCTCTCGCCCTCTATCTCCAATCCCTCAGTCTCTCTCTCCCTCCATCGCCAATCCCTCAGTCTCTCTCTCCTCTATCTCCAATCCTCAGTCTCTCTCTCCCTCTATCTCCATCCCTCAGTCTCTCGCTCCCTCTATCTCCAATCCCTCAGTCTCTCTCTCTCTCTATCTCCAATCCCTCAGTCTCTCTCTCCCTCTATCTCCATTCCCTCAGTCTCTCTCTCCCTCTATCTCCAGTCCCTCAGTCTCTCTCTCCCTCTATCTCCAATCCCTCAGTCTCTCTCCCTCTATCTCCAATCCTCAGTCTCTCTCTCTCTCTATCTCCAATCCCTCAGTCTCTCTCTCCCTCTATCTCCAATCCCTCAGTCTCTGTCCCTCTATCTCCAATCCCTCAGTCTCTGTCCCTCTATCTCCAATCCCTCAGTCTCTCTCTCCCTCTATCTCCAATCCTCAGTCTCTCTCCCTCTATCTCCAATCCCTCAGTCTCTCTCTCCTCTATCTCCAATCCCTCAGTCTCTCTCTCCCTCTATCTCCAATCCCTCAGTCTCTCTCCCTCTATCTCCAATCCCTCAGTCTCTCTCTCCTCTATCTCCAATCCCTCGGTCTCTCTCCCTCTATCTCCAATCCCTCAGTCTCTCTCTCCTCTATCTCCAATCCCTCAGTCTCTCTCCCTCTATCTCCAATCCCTCAGTCTCTCTCCCTCTATCTCCAATCCCTCAGTCTCTCTCTCCTCTATCTCCAATCCCTCAGTCTCTCTCTTCCCCTATCTCCAATCCTCAGTCTCTCTCTCCCTCAATCTCCAATCCCTCAGTCTCTCTCCCTCTATCTCCAATCCCTCAGTCTCTCTCTCTCTGTCTCCAATCCCTCAATCTCTCTCCCTCTATCTCCAATCCCTCAGTCTCTCTCTCCCTCTATCTCCAATCCCTCAGTCTCTCTCTCCCTCTATCTCCAATCCCTCAGTCTCTCTCCCTCTATCTCCAATCCCTCAGTCTCTCTCCCTCTATCTCCAATCGCTCAGTCTCTCTCTCCCTCTATCTCCAATCCCTCAGTCTCTCTCTCCCTCTATCTCCAATCCCTCAGTCTCTCTCTCTCTATCTCCAATCCCTCAGTCTCTCTCCCTCTATCTCCAATCCCTCAGTCTCTCTCTCTCTCTACCTCCAATCCCTCAGTCTCTCTCTCTCTCTATCTCCAATCCCTCAGTCTCTCTCTCCCTCTATCTCCAATCCCTCAGTCTCTCTCTCCCTCTATCTCCAATCCCTCAGTCTCTCTCTCTCTATCTCCAATCCCTCAGTCTCTCTCTCCCTCTATCTCCAGTCCCTCAGTCTCTCTCTCCTCTATCTCCAATCCCTCAGTCTCTCTCTCCCTCTATCTCCAATCCCTCAGTCTCTCTCTCCCTCTATCTCCAATCCCTCAGTCTCTCTCGCCTCTATCTCCAATCCCTCAGTCTCTCTCTCCCTCTATCTCCAATCCCTCAGTCTCGCTCTCCCTCTATCTCCAATCCCTCAGTCTCTCTCTCCCTCTATCTCAATCCCTCAGTCTCTCTCTCCCTCTATCTCCAATCCCTCAGTCTCTCTCTCCCTCTATCTCCAATCCCTCAGTCTCTCTCTCCCTCTCTCTCCAATCCCTCAGTCTCTCTCTCTCTATCTCTAATCCCTCAGTCTCTCTCTCCCTCTATCTCCAATCCCTCAGTCTCTCTCTCCCTCTATCTCCAATCCCTCAGTCTCTCTCTCCTCTATCTCCAATCCTCAGTCTCTCTCTCCCTCTATCTCCAATCCCTCAGTCTCTCTCTCCCTCTATCTCCAATCCCTCAGTCTCTCTCTCCCTCTATCTTCAATCCCTGTCTCTCTCTCCCTCTATCTCCAATCCTCAGTCTCTCTCCCTCTATCTCCAATCCTCAGTCTCTCTCTCCCTCTATCTCCATCCCTCAGTCTCTCTCTCCCTCCATCTCCAATCCCTCAGTCTCTCTCCCTCTATCTCCAATCCCTCAGTCTCTCTCTCCCTCTATCTCCAATCCCTCAGTCTCTCTCCTCTATCTCCAATCCCTCAGTCTCTCTCTCCCTCTATCTCCAATCCCTCAGTCTCTCTCTCCCTCTATCTCCAATCCCTCAGTCTCTCTCTCCTCTATCTCCAATCCCTGTCTCTCTCTCCCTCTATCTCCAATCCCTCAGTCTCTCTCTCCTCTATCTCCAGTCCCTCAGTCTCTCTCCCTCTCTCTCCAATCCCTCAGTCTCTCTCCCTCTATCTCCAATCCCTCAGTCTCTCTCTCCCTCTATCTCCAATCCCTCAGTCTCTCTCTCCCTCCATTGCCAATCCCTCAGTCTCTCTCTCCCTCTATCTCCAATCCCTCAGTCTCTCTCTCCTTCTATCTCCAATCCCTGTCTCTCTCCCTCTATCTCCAATCCCTCAGTCTCTCTCTCCCTCTATCTCCAGTCCCTCAGTCTCTCTCTCCCTCTATCTCCAATCCCTCAGTCTCTCTCCCTCTATCTCCAATCCCTCAGTCTCTCTCTCTCTCTATCTCCAATCTCTCAGTCTCTCTCTCCCTCTATCTCCAATCCCTCAGTCTCTCTCTCCCTCTATCTCCAATCCCTCAGTCTCTCTCCCTCTATCTCCAATCCCTCATCTCTCTCTCCCTCTATCTCCAATCCCTCAGTCTCTCTCTCCCTCTATCTCCAATCCCTCAGTCTCTCTCCCTCTATCTCCAATCCCTCAGTCTCTCTCTCCTCTATCTCCAATCCCTCAGTCTCGCTCCCTCTATCTCCAATCCCTCAGTCTCTCTCTCTCCCTCTATCTCCAATCCCTCAGTCTCTCTCTCCCTCTATCCCAATCCTCAGTCTCTCTCTCCCTCTATCTCCAATCCTCAGTCTCTCTCTCTCGATCTCCAATCCCTCAGTCTCTCTCTCCCTCTATCTCCAATCCCTCAGTCTCTCTCTCCCTCTATCTCCAATCCCTCAGTCTCTCTCTCCCTCCATCGCCAATCCCTCAGTCTCTCTCTCCTCTATCTCCAATCCCTCAGTCTCTCTCTCCCTCTATCTCCAATCCCTCAGTCTCTCGCTCCCTCTATCTCCAATCCCTCAGTCTCTCTCTCTCTCTATCTCCAATCCCTCAGTCTCTCTCTCCCTCTATCTCCATTCCCTCAGTCTCTCTCTCCCTCTATCTCCAGTCCCTCAGTCTCTCTCTCCCTCTATCTCCAATCCCTCAGTCTCTCTCCCTCTATCTCCAATCCCTCAGTCTCTCTCTCTCTCTATCTCCAATCCCTCAGTCTCTCTCTCCCTCTATCTCCAATCCCTCAGTCTCTGTCCCTCTATCTCCAATCCCTCAGTCTCTGTCCCTCTATCTCCAATCCCTCAGTCTCTCTCTCCCTCTATCTCCAATCCCTCAGTCTCTCTCCCTCTATCTCCAATCCCTCAGTCTCTCTCTCTCTATCTCCAATCCCTCAGTCTCTCTCTCCCTCTATCTCCAATCCCTCAGTCTCTGTCCCTCTATCTCCAATCCCTCAGTCTCTCTCCCTCTATCTCCAATCCCTCAGTCTCTCTCTCCCTCTATCTCCAATCCCTCGGTCTCTCTCTCCCTCTATCTCCAATCCCTCAGTCTCTCTCTCCCTCTATCTCCAATCCCTCAGTCTCTCTCCCTCTATCTCCAATCCCTCAGTCTCTCTCCTCTATCTCCAATCCTCAGTCTCTCTCTCCCTCTATCTCCAATCCCTCAGTCTCTCTCTCCTCTATCTCCAATCCCTCAGTCTCTCTCTCCTCAATCTCCAATCCCTCAGTCTCTCTCCCTCTATCTCCAATCCCTCAGTCTCTCTCTCTCTGTCTCCAATCCTCAATCTCTCTCCCTCTATCTCCAATCCCTCAGTCTCTCTCTCCCTCTATCTCCAATCCCTCAGTCTCTCTCTCCCTCTATCTCCAATCCCTCAGTCTCTCTCTCCCTCTATCTCCAATCCCTCAGTCTCTCTCCCTCTATCTCCAATCGCTCAGTCTCTCTCTCCCTCTATCTCCAATCCCTCAGTCTCTCTCTCCCTCTATCTCCAATCCCTCAGTCTCTCTCTCTCTATCTCCAATCCCTCAGTCTCTCTCCCTCTATCTCCAATCCCTCAGTCTCTCTCTCTCTCTACCTCCAATCCTCAGTCTCTCTCTCTCTCTATCTCCAATCCCTCAGTCTCTCTCTCCCTCTATCTCCAATCCCTCAGTCTCTCTCTCCTCTATCTCCAATCCTCAGTCTCTCTCTCTCTCTATCTCCAATCCCTCAGTCTCTCTCTCCCTCTATCTCCAGTCCCTCAGTCTCTCTCTCCCTCTATCTCCAATCCCTCAGTCTCTCTCTCCTCTATCTCCAATCCCTCAGTCTCTCTCTCCCTCTATCTCCAATCCCTCAGTCTCTCTCGCCCTCTATCTCCAATCCCTCAGTCTCTCTCTCCCTCTATCTCCAATCCCTCAGTCTCGCTCTCCCTCTATCTCCAATCCCTCAGTCTCTCTCTCCCTCTATCTCCAATCCCTCAGTCTCTCTCTCCCTCTATCTCCAATCCCTCAGTCTCTCTCTCCCTCTATCTCCAATCCCTCAGTCTCTCTCTCCCTCTCTCTCCAATCCCTCAGTCTCTCTCTCTCTATCTCTAATCCCTCAGTCTCTCTCTCCCTCTATCTCCAATCCCTCAGTCTCTCTCTCCCTCTATCTCCAATCCCTCAGTCTCTCTCTCCCTCTATCTCCAATCCCTCAGTCTCTCTCTCCCTCTATCTCCAATCCCTCAGTCTCTCTCTCCCTCTATCTCCAATCCCTCAGTCTCTCTCTCCCTCTATCTTCAATCCCTGTCTCTCTCTCCCTCTATCTCCAATCCCTCAGTCTCTCTCCCTCTATCTCCAATCCCTCAGTCTCTCTCTCCCTCTATCTCCAATCCCTCAGTCTCTCTCTCCCTCCATCTCCAATCCCTCAGTCTCTCTCCCTCTATCTCCAATCCCTCAGTCTCTCTCTCCCTCTATCTCCAATCCCTCAGTCTCTCTCCCTCTATCTCCAATCCCTCAGTCTCTCTCTCCCTCTATCTCCAATCCCTCAGTCTCTCTCTCCCTCTATCTCCAATCCTCAGTCTCTCTCTCCCTCTATCTCCAATCCCTGTCTCTCTCTCCCTCTATCTCCAATCCCTCAGTCTCTCTCTCCCTCTATCTCCAGTCCCTCAGTCTCTCTCCCTCTCTCTCCAATCCCTCAGTCTCTCTCCCTCTATCTCCAATCCCTCAGTCTCTCTCTCCCTCTATCTCCAATCCCTCAGTCTCTCTCCCTCTATCTCCAATCCCTCAGTCTCTCTCCCTCCATCTCCAATCCCTCAGTCTCTCTCTCCCTCCATCTCCAATCCCTCAGTCTCTCTATCACTCCATCTCAGTGCAGCAGTTCCCTCAGTACTGCCCCTCCGACAGTGCGGCGCTCCCTCAGTACTGCCACTCCGACAGTGCGGCGCTCCCTCAGTACCGCCCCTCCGACAGTGCGGCGCTCCCTCAGTACTGCCCCTCCGACAGTGCGGCACTCCCTCAGTACTGCCCCTCCGACAGTGCGGCCCTCCCTCAGGACTGCCCCTCCGACAGTGCGGCACTCCCTCACTACTGCCCCTCCGACAGTGCGGCGCTCCCTCAGTACTGCCCCTCCGACAGTGCGGCGCTCCCTCAGTACTGCCCCTCCGACAGTGCGGCGCTCCCTCAGTACTGGCACTGGGGGAGTGTCGGCCTGGATTGTGGGGCTCAAGTCTCTGGAGTGGGGTCTGAAACCCACGGCCTTGTGACACGCAGGAGGAGTTGTCCACTGAGGCAAGGACGACACTTCCTAAGGCCTCCCACACACCGAGCGAATCGCAATCAGTCTTGCGAGACATTGTGCCTGACAGACACGTCAGCGGATTGCCGATTCCCAATGCCTGTTCCCTTTCAGCCGTCGCCAACAGTTCTGAAGACAACTGAGGAAAATATACTAAATGACCGGTAGAGAAGGGGGGAAGGCTTTGCAACACCTCCGAATTGGCACAGAATTTAAAAGGACACTGCATCACTCTCGCGAAACATCTGATCGTAATGGAAGACATGTCCCGCGTCGAAGGTCAAACACCTTCGTGGCGAGGCTGGCCAATGGGGGAAGACTGACCCGTGCAGGTGATCTGACCTTTCTGGCCCATGACCAATGAGGCAAGACTGACCCGTGTCGAAGGTCAAACACCTTCGTGGCGAGGCTGGCCAATGGGGGAAGACTGACCCGTGCAGGTGATCTGACCTTTCTGGCCCATGACCAATGAGGCAAGACTGACCCGTGTCGAAGGTCAAACACCTTCAGGGAGAAGCTGGCCAGCGGGGGGCGGCGGAAGACTGACCCAGGCGGACAATCCGACCTTTCCGGACCAGATACGCATGACCCACGTCAAAGGTCTGACGGTCGGTCGGCTGATGGCCGAGGAATATCACCCAGTTGAAACGCCTCGTCCATATGGGAAGGTCTCGGCTGGACCATGTGGAAGACACGTTTGATATGGAAGAACTTATTAATATGGCAGATCCCCAAACAGTGAAGATCTGGCCCACTTGGAAGGTCTCACTCACGGAGAAGAGCTTATCCATGTGGAGCTCCTCACCCGTTGAACTGGCCCCTGAAATGTTTACGATGATTACAGGATTCGAGATGGTAGCGAGAGAGAAACTATTTCCGCTGGTCCAGAACAAGGGGGCAGAACCTTAAAATTAGAGCCAGGCCGTTCAGGGGTGATGTCAGGAAGCACTTCTTCACACAGAGGGCGGTGGAAATCTGGAACTCTCTCCCCAAAAAGCTGTTGAGGCTGGGGGTCAATTGGAAATTTGAAGACTGAGATTGATAGATTTATGTTGGGTAAGGGTATTAAGGGTTAGCGAACCAAGGAGGGGTAGATGGAGTTAAGATACATGAAGGGGTTGTCTTGTGAGCAAAGGTTGAGCAGGTTGGGCCTATACTCATTGGAGTTTAGAAGAATGAGAGGGGATCTTATTGAAACATATAAGATTCTGAGGGGGATTGACAGGGTAGATGCTGAGAGGATGTTTCCCCCCCGGGCTGGGGAGTCTAGAACCAGGGGTCACAGTCTCAGAATAAGGGGTCGCCTGTTTAAAACTGGGATGAGGTGGAATTTCTTGTCTCAGAGGGTCGTGAATCTTTGGAATTCTCTTCCCCAGAGAGCTGTGGAGACTGGGTCGTTGAATATATTCAAGGTGGAGACAGACATTTCAATGGTAATGGTATGGGGAGCGGGCATGGACGTGGAGTTGAGGTCAAGATCAGATCAGCCATGATCTTATTGAATTGTGGAGCAGGCTAGAGGGGCCGAATGGACCACTCCTGCTCCGGTTTCTTATGTTCTTATGTAACTGGTCCGTGGCGGTGTTTATGCTCCACACCAGCCTCCTCCCACCCCTCTTCATCTCACCCCATCAACACCAGCCTCCTCCCACCCCTCTTCATCTCACCCCATCAACACCAGTCTCCTCCCACCCCTCTTCATCTCACCCCATTAACACCAGCCTCCTCCCACCCCTCTTCATCTCCCCCCATCAACACCAGCCTCCTCCCACCCCTCTTCATCTCCCCCCATCAACACCAGCCTCCTCCCACCCCTCTTCATCTCACCCCATCAACACCAGTCTCCTCCCACCCCTCTTCATCTCACCCCATCAACACCAGCCTCCTCCCACCCCTCTTCATCTCACCCCATCAACACCAGTCTCCTCCCACCCCTCTTCATCTCACCCCCTCAACACCAGTCTCCTCCCACCCCTCTTCATCTCACCCCGTCAACACCAGCCTCCTCCCACCCCTCTTCATCTCACCCCGTCAACACCAGCCTCCTCCCACCCCTCTTCATCTCACCCCGTCAACACCAGCCTCCTCCCACCCCTCTTCATCTCACCCCATCAACACCAGTCTCCTCCCACCCCTCTTCATCTCATCTCATCAACACCAGCCTCCTCCCACCCCTCTTCATCTCACCTCATCAACACCAGTCTCCTCCAACTCCTCTTCATCTCACCCCATTAACACCAGCCTCCTCCCACCCCTCTTCATCTCACCCCATCAACACCAGTCTCCTCCCACCCCTCTTCATCTCACCCCATCAACACCAGTCTCCTCCCACCCCTCTTCATCTCACCCCATCAACACCAGTCTCCTCCCACCCCTCTTCATCTCACCCCATCAACACCAGTCTCCTCCCACCCCTCTTCATCTCACCCCATCAACACCAGCCTCCTCCCACCCCTCTTCATCTCACCCCATCAACACCAGCCTCCTCCCACCCCTCTTCATCTCACCCCATCAACACCAGCCTCCTCCCACCCCTCTTCATCTCACCCCATCAACACCAGCCTCCTCCCACCCCTCTTCATCTCACCCCATCAACACCAGCCTCCTCCCACCTCTTCATCTCACCCCATTAACACCAGCCTCCTCCCACCCCTCTTCCTCGCACCCCATCAACACCAGCCTCCTCCCACCCCTCTTCATCTCACCCCATCAACACCAGCCTCCTCCCACCCCTCTTCATCTCCCCCCATCAACACCAGCCTCCTCCCACCCCTCTTCATCTCACCCCGTCAACACCAGCCTCCTCCCACCCCTCTTCATCTCAGCCCATCAACACCAGCCTCCTCCCACCCCTCTTCATCTCACCCCATCAACACCAGCCTCCTCCCACCCCTCTTCATCTCACCCCATCAACACCAGCCTCCTCCCACCCCTCTTCCTCTCACCCCATCAACACCAGCCTCCTCCCACCCCTCTTCATCTCACCCCGTCAACACCAGCCTCCTCCCACCTCTCTTTATCTCACCCCATCAACACCAGCCTCCTCCTACCCCTCTTCATCTCACCCCATCAACACCAGCCTCCTCCGACCCCTCTTCATCTCACCCCATCAACACCAGCCTCCTCACACCACTCTTCATCTCACCCCGTCAACACCAGCCTCCTCCCACCCCTCTTCATCTCAGCCCATCAACACCAGCCTCCTCCCACCCCTCTTCATCTCACCCCATCAACACCAGCCTCCTCCCACCTCTCTTCATCTCACCCCATCAACACCAGCCTCCTCCCACCCGTCTTCCTCTCACCCCATCAACACCAGCCTCCTCCCACCCCTCTTCATCTCACCCCATCAACACCAGCCTCCTCCCACCCCTCTTCATCTCACCCCATCAACACCAGCCTCCTCCCACCCCTCTTCCTCGCACCCCATCAACACCAGCCTCCTCCCACCCCTCTTCATCTCACCCCATCAACACCAGCCTCCTCCCACCCCTCTTCATCTCACCCCATCAACACCAGCCTCCTCCCACCCCTCTTCATCTCACCCCATTAACACCAGCCTCCTCCCACCCCTCTTCATCTCACCCCGTCAACACCAGCATCCTCCCACCCCTCTTCATCTCACCCCATCAACACCAGCCTCCTCCCACCCCTCTTCATCTCACCCCATCAACACCAGCCTCCTCCCACCCCTCTTCATCTCACCCCATCGACACCAGCCTCCTCCCACCCCTCTTCACCACACCCCATCAACACCAGCCTCCTCCCACCCCTCTTCATCTCACCCCATCAACACCAGCCTCCTCCCACCCCTCATCTCACCCCATCAACACCAGCCTCCTCCCACCCTTCTTCATCTCCCCCATCACCATATCCTTCTATTCCTTTCTCCCTCGTGTGTTTATCCAGCTTCCCCTTAAATGTGTCTCTGCTCTTCGCCTCAACCACTCCCTGTGGTAGCGAGTTCCCCATTCTCACCACTCTCTGGGTAAAGAAGTTTCTCCTGAATTCCCAATTGGATTCATTAGCGACTATCTTATATTGCTGGCCGCTAGTTCTGGTCTCCCCCACGAGTGGACACATCTTCGCTACGTCTACCCTATCGAACCCCTTCATAATCTTGAAGACCTCCATCAGGTCCCCGTCAGAGAAACGAGGCCCAGCCTGTTCAGCCGTTCCTGATCGGTAGAGCCTCTCAGTTCTGCTATCGTCCTGGTGAATCATTCTCTGCACCTTCTCCAGTGCCTCATCGAACATCTAAATGCTGTCGGTCACGGTTTTAACCCGCTCTGTACGGTTCCTGCCGGACGATTAATCGGACTACACTGTCCCTTTAATAAAAAAATAACGGTTCAAACTTTGGGCCACCGATTGTCCCTTTTAAATTCTGTCGCAGAAAAAACAATCTTCATTTGGTGGGGGGGGGGAGCGGGGGGGACGACGGGGACGACACAAAGCTGGGTGGGCGTGTGTGCTGTGAGGAGGATGCCGAGAAACTCCAGTACGATTTGGGCAGGTTGGGCGATTGGGCAGATTGCAGGATAACGTGGATAAATGCGAGGTTACCCAGTTTGGTGGCAAAAACAGGAAGGCAGATTATTATCTGAACGGGAATAGATTGGGAGAAGGGGAAGTGCAACGAGACCTGGGTGTCCTTGTGTACCAGTCGCTGAAGGTAAGCATGCAGGTGCAGCAGGCGGTTAAGAAGGCAAATGGTATGTTGGCCTTCGTAGCGAGAGGATTCGAGTACAGGAACAAGGATGTCTTGCTGCAGTTGTGCAGGGCCTTGGTGAGGCCACACCTTGAGTATTGTGTGCAGTTTTGGTCGCCTTATCTGAGGAAGGATGTTCTTGCCATGGAGGGAGTGCAGCGAAGATTCACCAGACTGATACCTGGGATGGCAGGAATGACGTATGAGGAGCGATTGGGTCGATTGGGCTTATACTCGCTGGAGTTTAGAAGAATGAGGGGATCTCATTGAAACTTATAAAATTCTAACAGGACTGGACAGACTAGATGCAGGAAGGATGTTCCCGATGGCGGGGAGTCCAGAACCAGGGGTCACAGTCTAAGGATAAGGGGTAAGCCATTTAGGACTGAGATGAGGAGGAATTTCTTCACCCAGAGAATGGTGAACCTGTGGAATTCTCTACCACAGAAGGCAGTTGAGGCCAATTCATTAAATATATTCAAGAAGGAGTTAGATATATTTCTTAAGGCTAGGGGGATCAAGGGATATGGGGAGAAAGCAGGGACAGGGTACTGAATTTGGATGATCAGCCATGATCTCATTGAATGGCGGAGCAGGCTCGAGGGGCCGAATGGCCTACTCCTGCTCCTATCTTCTATGTTTCTATCTTTGAGTCTTTTGGGTTTTTAAAAAAAATAACGGAAAAACTCGAGCCGCAGAAACTCCGTGCAATGGGGTTGCCGCGGCAACGTCAGCGGGGGCCTGGCCAAGGCCTCAGGCCTAACTGAGGCGGTTCTCCAACTCACTTTCTCCCGTTTCTCCTCGTGGTACGGATCAAGGAGCGCCACTGGCGGCCTTCGAGCTTGAGGGCGCCTGGACAGAAAGCGGATTGCCCCCGCCCCCCCCCGCTTCAAGACGTTTAAGATGGAGTCGGAAGACTTGATTTCAGTTTGTCCCCCTCCGCCGCCCCCCCACCCCCCCCCCACCCGCCCCACCCCACAAACAGTAGCAAGCGGGGCTCCCGACAATCTTCCCGGGATTGACTCACGTTTCGTGTTTTCAGAAGCGGCCCACGTCCGAGTTTCCTCTCCGCCCTCATCAACCCCGACCCTTCCTGCCTCTTGCACGGGCCCACCCCGCCCACCCACCGCCAACGCAAGACAGGTACACCCCGGCAACTGACTGACACTTCAAACAGGCCCACATGACAACAGCGACAAGTCGAGAAGGCCGTTAAATAACGCATGCGGGATTCCTTAGGATTTATCAATGGAGGCACAGGTTACAAAAGCGAGGAGGTTATATTGCTAAACCTTTTGTGAAACACAGGGTCGGGCCCCAGCTTCAGTATTGCGTCCAATTCTGGGCCCCGCACACTTTAGGAAGGATGTCAAGGCCTTGGAGTGGGTGCAGAGGAGATTGACCAGAATGGTCCCAGGGATGAGGGACTTCAGTGATGTGGAGAGACTGGAGAAGCTGGGATTGTTCTCCTTAGAGCAGAAAAGTTTAACAGGAGATTTAAGTGGCGCTCCCTCAGTACTGCCCCTCCGACAGTGCGGTGCTCCCTCAGTACTGCCCCTCCGACAGTGCAGCGCTCCCTCAGTACTGCCCCTCCAACAGTGCGGCGCTCCCTCAGTACTGCTCCTCCCACAGTGCGGCGCTCCTTCAGTACTGCCCCTCCGACAGTGCGGCGCTCCCTCAGTACTGCCCCTCCGACAGTGCAGCGCTCCCTCAGTACTGACCCTCCCACAGTGTGGCGCTCCCTCAGTACTGACCCTCCCACAGTGCGGCGCTCCTTCAGTGTGGCGCTCCCTCAGTACTGCCACTCCGACAGTGCGGCGCTCCCTCAGTACTGCCCCTCCAACAGTGCGGCGCTCCCTCAGTACCACCCCTCCGACAGTGC
>NC_140998.1:216127439-216164939 GCF_052327205.1 Somniosus microcephalus | reverse complement strand
CAGCACGGGTTAGATACAGAGTAAAGCTCCCTCTACACTGACCCATCAAACACCCCCAGGGCAGGTACAGCACGGGTTAGATACAGAGTAAAGCTCCCTCTACAGTGTCCCATCAAACACTCCCAGGGCAGGTACAGCACGGGTTAGATACTGAGTAAAGCTCCCTCTACACTGTCCCATCAAACACACACAGGGCAGGTACAGCACAGGATAGATACAGAGTAAAGCTCCCTCTACACTGTCCCATCAAACACTCCCAGGGCAGGTACAGCACTGGTTAGATACAGAGTAAAGCTCTATCTACACTGTCCCATCAAACACTCCCAGGGCAGGTACAGCACGGGTGAGATACAGAGTAAAGCTCCCTAAACACTGTCCCATCAAACACTCCCAGGGCAGGTACAGCACGAGGTTAGATAGAGATTAAAGCTCCCTCTACACTGTCCCATCAAACTCTCCCAGGGCAGGTACAGCACGGATTAGATACAGAGTAAAGCTCCCTCGACACTGTCCCATCAAACACTCCCAGGGCAGGTACAGCACGGGTGAGATACAGAGTAAAGCTCCCTATACACTGTCCCATCAAACACTCCCAGGGCAGGTACAGCACGGGTTAGATACAGAGTAAAGCTCCCTCTACACTGTCCCATCACACACTCCCAGGGCAGGTGCAGCACGGGGTTAGGTACAGAGTAAAGCTCCCTCTACAGTGTCCCATCAAACACTCCCAGGGCATTTCCAGCACGGGTTAGATACAGAGTAAAGCTCCCTCTACACTGTCCCATCAAACACTCCCAGGGCAGGTACAGCACGGGTTAGATACAGAGTAAAGTTCCCTCTACACTGTCCCACCAAACACTCCCAGGGCGGTACAGCACGGGTTAGATACAGAGTAAAGCTCCCTCGATACTGTCCCATCAAACACTGCCAGGGCAGGTATAGCACGGGTTAGATACAGAGTAAAGCTCCCTCTCCACTGTCCCATCAAACACTCCCAGGGCAGGTACAGCACGGGTTAGATACAGAGTAAAGCTCTCTCTACACTGTCCCATCAAACACTCCCAGGGCAGGTACAGCACGGGGTTAGATACAGAGTAAAGCTCCCTCTACACTGTCCCATCAAACACTCCCAGGGCAGGTACAGGACGGGGTTAGGTACAGAGTAAAGCTCTCTCTACACTGTCCCATCAAACACTCCCAGAAAGGTACAGCACTGGTTAGATACAGAGTAACGTTCCCTCTACACTGTCCCATCAAACACTCCCAGGGCAGGTACAGCACGGGTTAGATACAGAGTAAAGCTCCCTCTACACTGCCCCATCAAACACTCCCAGGGCAGGTACAGCACGGGTTAGATACAGAGTAAAGCTCCCTCAACACTGTCCCATCAAACACTCCCAGGGCAGGTACAGGACGGGTTAGATACAGATTAAACTCCCTCTACACTGTCCCATCAAACTCTCCCAGGACAGGTACAGCACGGGTTAGATACAGAGTAAAGCTCCCTCTACACTGTCCCATCAAACACTCCCAGGGCAGGTACAGCACGGGTTAGATACAGAGGAAAGCTCCCTCTACACTGTCCCATCAAACACTCCCAGGGCAGGTCCAGCACGGGGTTAGATACAGAGGAAAGCTCCCTCTACACTGTCCCATCAAACACTCCCAGGGCAGGTACAGCACGGGTTAGATACAGAGTAAAGCTCCCTCTACACTGTCCCATCAAACACTCCCAGGGCAGGTACAGCACGGGCTAGATACAGAGTAAAGCTCCTTCTACACTGTCCCATCAAACACTCCCAGGGCAGGTACAGCAGGGGTTAGATACAGAGTAAAGCTCCCTCGACACTGTCCCATCAAACACTCCCAGGGCAGGTACAGCACGGGGTTAGATACAGAGTAAAGCTCCCTCTACACTGTCCCATCAAACACTCCCAGGGCAGGTACAGCACGGGGTTAGATCCAGAGTAAAGCTGCCTCTACACTGTCCCATCAAACACTCCCAGGGCAGGTACAGCACAGGTAAGATACAGAGTAAAGCTCCCTCTACACTGTCCCATCAAACACTCCCAGGGCAGGTACAGCACGGGTTAAATACAGAGTAAAGCTCCCTCTGCACTGTCCCATCAAACACTTCCAGGGCAGGTACAGCACGGGTTAGATATAAAGTAAAGCTCCCTCTACATTGTCCCATCAAACACTCCCAGGGCAGGTACAGCACGGGTTAAATACAGAGTAAAGCTCTCTCTACACTGTCCCGTCAAACACTCCCAGGGCAGGTACAGCACGGGGTTAGATACAGAGTAAAGCTCCTTCTACACTGTCCGATCAAACACTCCCAGGCACGTGCAGCACGGGGTTAGATAGAGAGCAAAGCTCCCTCTGCACTGTCCCATCAAACACTCCCAAGGCAGGTGCAGCATGGGGTTAGATACAGAGTAAAGCTCCCTCTACACTGTCCCATCAAACACTCACAGGGCAGGTACAGCACGGTTTAGATACAGAGTAAAGCTCCCTCTACACTGCCCCATCAAACACTCCCAGGGCAGGTACAGCACGGGTTAGATACAGAGTAAAGCTTCCTCTACACTGTCCCCATCAAACACTCCCAGGGCAGGTACAGCACGGGGTTAGATACAGAGTAAAGCTCCCTCTACACTGTCCCATCAAACACTCCCAGGGCAGGTACAGCACGGGGTTAGATACAGAGTAAAGCTCCCTCTGCACTGTCCCATCAAACACTCACAGGGCAGGTACAGCACGAGTTAGATACAGAGTAAAGCTTCCTCTACACTGTCCCCATCAAACACTCCCAAGGCAGGTGCAGCACGGGGTTAGATACAGAGTAAAGCTCCCTCTACACTGTCCCATCAAACACTCCCAGGGCAGGTACAGCGCGGGTTAGACACAGAGTAAAGCTCCCTCTACACTGTCCCCATCAAACACTCCCAGGGCAGGTACAGCACGAGGTAGATACAGAGTAAAGCTCCATCTACACTGTCCCCATCAAACACTCCCAAACCAGGTACAGCACGGGTTAGATACAGAGTAAAGCTCCCTCTACACTGTCCCATCAAACACTCCCAAGACAGGTGCAGCACAGGGTTAGATACAGAGTAAAGCTCCCTCTACACTGTCCCATCAAACACTCCCAGGGCAGGGACAGCACGGGTTAGATACAGAGTAAAGCTCCCTCTACACTGTCCCATCAAACACTCCCAAACCAGGTACAGCACGGGTTAGATACAGAGTAAAGCTGCCTCTGCACCGACCCGTCAAACACTCCCAGGGCAGGTACAGCACGGGTTAGATACAGAGTAAAGCTCCCTCTACACTGTCCCATCAAACACTCCCAGGGCAGGTACAGCACGGGGTTAGATACAGAGTAAAGCTCCCTCTACACTGTCCCATCAAACACTCCCAGGGCAGGTACAGCATGGGGTTAGATACAGAGTGAAGCTCCCTCTACACTGTCCCATCAAACACTTCCAGGGCCGGTGCACCACGGGTTAGATACAGAGTAAAGCTCCCTCGATACTGTCCCATCAAGCACTCCCAGGGCAGGTACAGCACGGGTTAGATACAGAGTAAAGCTCCCTCTACACTGACCCATCAAACACTCCCAGGGCAGGTACAGCATGGGTTAGATACAGAGTAAAGCTCCCTCTACACTGTCCCATCAAACACTCCCAGGGCAGGTACAGCACGGGTTAGATACAGAGTAAAGCTCCCTCTACACTGTCCCATCAAACACTCCCAGGGCAGGTACAGCACGGGATTAGATACAGAGTAAAGCTCCCTCTACACTGTCCCATCAAACACTCCCAGGGCAGGTACAGCACGGATTAGATACAGAGTAAAGCTCCCTCTACACTTTCCCATCAAACATTCCCAGGGCAGGTACAGCATGGGTTAGATACAGAGTAAAGATCCCTCTACACAGTCCCATCAAACACTCCCAGGGCAGGTACAGCACGGGGATAGATACAGAGTAAAACTCCCTCTACACTGTCCCATCAAACACTCCCAGGGCAGGTACAGCACTGGGTTAGATACAGAGTAAAGATCTCTCTGCACTGTCCATTCAAACACTCCCAGGGCAGGTACAGCACGGTTTAGATACAGAGTAAAGCTCCCTCTACACTGTCCCTATCAAACACTCCCAGGGAAGGTACAGCACGGGTTAGATACAGAGTAAAGCTCCCTCTACACTGATCCATCAAACACTCCCAGGGCAGGTACAGCAGGGGTTAGATACAGAGTAAAGCTCCCTCTACAGTGTCCCATCAAACACTCCCAGGGCAGGTACAGCACGGGGTAGATACAGAGTAAAGCTCCCTCTACACTGTCCCATCAAACACTCACAGGGCAGGTACAGCACAGGTTAGATACAGAGTAAAGCTCCCTCTACACTGTCCCATCAAACACTCCCAGGGCAGGTACAGCACTGGTTAGATACAGAGTAAAGCTCTATCTACACTGTCCCATCAAACACTCCCAGGGCAGGTACAGCACGGGTGAGATACAGAGTAAAGCTCCCTATACACTGTCCCATCAAAAACTCCCAGGGCAGGTACAGCACGAGGTTAGATACAGATTAAAGCTCCCTCTACACTGTCCCATCAAACTCTCCCAGGGCAGGTACAGCACGGATTAGATACAGAGTAAAGCTCCCTCTACACTGTCCCATCAAACACTCCCAGGGCAGGTACAGCACGGGTGAGATACAGAGTAAAGCTCCCACTACACTGTCCCATCAAACACTCCCAGGGCAGGTACAGCACGGGTTAGATACAGAGTGAAGCTCCCTCTACACTGTCCCATCACACACTCCCAGGGCAGGTACAGCACGGGGTTAGGTACAGAGTAAAGCTCCCTCTACAGTGTCCCATCAAACACTCCCAGGGCATATACAGCACGGGTTAGATACAGAGTAAAGCTCCCTCTACACTGTCCCATCAAACACTCCCAGGGCAGGTACAGCACGGGTTAGATACAGAGTAAAGCTCCCTCTACACTGTCCCACCAAACACTCCCAGGGCAGGTACAGCACGGGTTAGATACAGAGTAAAGCTCCCTCGATACTGTCCCATCAAACACTACCAGGGCAGGTATAGCACGGGTTAGATACAGAGTAAAGCTCCCTCTCACTGTCCCATCAAACACTCCCAGGCCAGGTACAGCACGAGGTTAGATACAGAGTAAAGCTCCCTCTACACTGTCCCATCAAACACTCCCAGGGCAGGTACAGCACTGGTTAGATACAGAGTAAAGCTCTATCTACACTGTCCCATCAAACACTCCCAGGGCAGGTACAGCACGGGTGAGATACAGAGTAAAGCTCCCTAAACACTGTCCCATCAAACACTCCCAGGGCAGGTACAGCACGAGGTTAGATAGAGATTAAAGCTCCCTCTACACTGTCCCATCAAACTCTCCCAGGGCAGGTACAGCACGGATTAGATACAGAGTAAAGCTCCCTCGACACTGTCCCATCAAACACTCCCAGGGCAGGTACAGCACGGGTGAGATACAGAGTAAAGCTCCCTATACACTGTCCCATCAAACACTCCCAGGGCAGGTACAGCACGGGTTAGATACAGAGTAAAGCTCCCTCTACACTGTCCCATCACACACTCCCAGGGCAGGTGCAGCACGGGGTTAGGTACAGAGTAAAGCTCCCTCTACAGTGTCCCATCAAACACTCCCAGGGCATTTCCAGCACGGGTTAGATACAGAGTAAAGCTCCCTCTACACTGTCCCATCAAACACTCCCAGGGCAGGTACAGCACGGGTTAGATACAGAGTAAAGTTCCCTCTACACTGTCCCACCAAACACTCCCAGGGCGGTACAGCACGGGTTAGATACAGAGTAAAGCTCCCTCGATACTGTCCCATCAAACACTGCCAGGGCAGGTATAGCACGGGTTAGATACAGAGTAAAGCTCCCTCTCCACTGTCCCATCAAACACTCCCAGGGCAGGTACAGCACGGGTTAGATACAGAGTAAAGCTCTCTCTACACTGTCCCATCAAACACTCCCAGGGCAGGTACAGCACGGGGTTAGATACAGAGTAAAGCTCCCTCTACACTGTCCCATCAAACACTCCCAGGGCAGGTACAGGACGGGGTTAGGTACAGAGTAAAGCTCTCTCTACACTGTCCCATCAAACACTCCCAGAAAGGTACAGCACTGGTTAGATACAGAGTAACGTTCCCTCTACACTGTCCCATCAAACACTCCCAGGGCAGGTACAGCACGGGTTAGATACAGAGTAAAGCTCCCTCTACACTGCCCCATCAAACACTCCCAGGGCAGGTACAGCACGGGTTAGATACAGAGTAAAGCTCCCTCAACACTGTCCCATCAAACACTCCCAGGGCAGGTACAGGACGGGTTAGATACAGATTAAACTCCCTCTACACTGTCCCATCAAACTCTCCCAGGACAGGTACAGCACGGGTTAGATACAGAGTAAAGCTCCCTCTACACTGTCCCATCAAACACTCCCAGGGCAGGTACAGCACGGGTTAGATACAGAGGAAAGCTCCCTCTACACTGTCCCATCAAACACTCCCAGGGCAGGTCCAGCACGGGGTTAGATACAGAGGAAAGCTCCCTCTACACTGTCCCATCAAACACTCCCAGGGCAGGTACAGCACGGGTTAGATACAGAGTAAAGCTCCCTCTACACTGTCCCATCAAACACTCCCAGGGCAGGTACAGCACGGGCTAGATACAGAGTAAAGCTCCTTCTACACTGTCCCATCAAACACTCCCAGGGCAGGTACAGCAGGGGTTAGATACAGAGTAAAGCTCCCTCGACACTGTCCCATCAAACACTCCCAGGGCAGGTACAGCACGGGGTTAGATACAGAGTAAAGCTCCCTCTACACTGTCCCATCAAACACTCCCAGGGCAGGTACAGCACGGGGTTAGATCCAGAGTAAAGCTGCCTCTACACTGTCCCATCAAACACTCCCAGGGCAGGTACAGCACAGGTAAGATACAGAGTAAAGCTCCCTCTACACTGTCCCATCAAACACTCCCAGGGCAGGTACAGCACGGGTTAAATACAGAGTAAAGCTCCCTCTGCACTGTCCCATCAAACACTTCCAGGGCAGGTACAGCACGGGTTAGATATAAAGTAAAGCTCCCTCTACATTGTCCCATCAAACACTCCCAGGGCAGGTACAGCACGGGTTAAATACAGAGTAAAGCTCTCTCTACACTGTCCCGTCAAACACTCCCAGGGCAGGTACAGCACGGGGTTAGATACAGAGTAAAGCTCCTTCTACACTGTCCGATCAAACACTCCCAGGCACGTGCAGCACGGGGTTAGATAGAGAGCAAAGCTCCCTCTGCACTGTCCCATCAAACACTCCCAAGGCAGGTGCAGCATGGGGTTAGATACAGAGTAAAGCTCCCTCTACACTGTCCCATCAAACACTCACAGGGCAGGTACAGCACGGTTTAGATACAGAGTAAAGCTCCCTCTACACTGCCCCATCAAACACTCCCAGGGCAGGTACAGCACGGGTTAGATACAGAGTAAAGCTTCCTCTACACTGTCCCCATCAAACACTCCCAGGCAGGTGCAGCACGGGGTTAGATACAGAGTAAAGCTCCCTCTGCACTGTCCCATCAAACACTCACAGGGCAGGTACAGCACGGGGTTAGATACAGAGTAAAGCTCCCTCTACACTGTCCCATCAAACACTCCCAAGGCAGGTGCAGCACGGGGTTAGATACAGAGTAAAGCTCGCTCTACACTGTCCCATCAAACACTCCCAGGGCAGGTACAGCACGAGGTAGATACAGAGTAAAGCTCCATCTACACTGTCCCCATCAAACACTCCCAAACCAGGTACAGCACGGGTTAGATACAGAGTAAAGCTCCCTCTACACTGTCCCATCAAACACTCCCAAGACAGGTGCAGCACAGGGTTAGATACAGAGTAAAGCTCCCTCTACACTGTCCCATCAAACACTCCCAGGGCAGGGACAGCACGGGTTAGATACAGAGTATAGCTCCCTCTACACTGTCCCCATCAAACACTCCCAAACCAGGTACAGCACGGGTTAGATACAGAGTAAAGCTCCCTCTACACTGTCCCATCAAACACTCCCAGGGCAGGTACAGCACGGGGTTAGATACAGAGTAAAGCTCCCTCTACACTGTCCCATCAAACACTCCCAGGGCAGGTACAGCATGGGGTTAGATACAGAGTGAAGCTCCCTCTACACTGTCCCATCAAACACTTCCAGGGCCGGTGCACCACGGGTTAGATACAGAGTAAAGCTCCCTCAATACTGTCCCATCAAGCACTCCCAGGGCAGGTACAGCACGGGTTAGATACAGAGTAAAGCTCCCTCTACACTGACCCATCAAACACTCCCAGGGCAGGTACAGCATGGGTTAGATACAGAGTAAAGCTCCCTCTACACTGTCCCATCAAACACTCCCAGGGCAGGTACAGCACGGGTTAGATACAGAGTAAAGCTCCCTCTACACTGTCCCATCAAACACTCCCAGGGCAGGTACAGCACGGGATTAGATACAGAGTAAAGCTCCCTCTACACTGTCCCATCAAACACTCCCAGGGCAGGTACAGCACGGATTAGATACAGAGTAAAGCTCCCTCTACACTTTCCCATCAAACATTCCCAGGGCAGGTACAGCATGGGTTAGATACAGAGTAAAGATCCCTCTACACAGTCCCATCAAACACTCCCAGGGCAGGTACAGCACGGGGATAGATACAGAGTAAAACTCCCTCTACACTGTCCCATCAAACACTCCCAGGGCAGGTACAGCACTGGGTTAGATACAGAGTAAAGATCTCTCTGCACTGTCCATTCAAACACTCCCAGGGCAGGTACAGCACGGTTTAGATACAGAGTAAAGCTCCCTCTACACTGTCCCTATCAAACACTCCCAGGGAAGGTACAGCACGGGTTAGATACAGAGTAAAGCTCCCTCTACACTGATCCATCAAACACTCCCAGGGCAGGTACAGCAGGGGTTAGATACAGAGTAAAGCTCCCTCTACAGTGTCCCATCAAACACTCCCAGGGCAGGTACAGCACGGGGTAGATACAGAGTAAAGCTCCCTCTACACTGTCCCATCAAACACTCACAGGGCAGGTACAGCACAGGTTAGATACAGAGTAAAGCTCCCTCTACACTGTCCCATCAAACACTCCCAGGGCAGGTACAGCACTGGTTAGATACAGAGTAAAGCTCTATCTACACTGTCCCATCAAACACTCCCAGGGCAGGTACAGCACGGGTGAGATACAGAGTAAAGCTCCCTATACACTGTCCCATCAAAAACTCCCAGGGCAGGTACAGCACGAGGTTAGATACAGATTAAAGCTCCCTCTACACTGTCCCATCAAACTCTCCCAGGGCAGGTACAGCACGGATTAGATACAGAGTAAAGCTCCCTCTACACTGTCCCATCAAACACTCCCAGGGCAGGTACAGCACGGGTGAGATACAGAGTAAAGCTCCCACTACACTGTCCCATCAAACACTCCCAGGGCAGGTACAGCACGGGTTAGATACAGAGTGAAGCTCCCTCTACACTGTCCCATCACACACTCCCAGGGCAGGTACAGCACGGGGTTAGGTACAGAGTAAAGCTCCCTCTACAGTGTCCCATCAAACACTCCCAGGGCATATACAGCACGGGTTAGATACAGAGTAAAGCTCCCTCTACACTGTCCCATCAAACACTCCCAGGGCAGGTACAGCACGGGTTAGATACAGAGTAAAGCTCCCTCTACACTGTCCCACCAAACACTCCCAGGGCAGGTACAGCACGGGTTAGATACAGAGTAAAGCTCCCTCGATACTGTCCCATCAAACACTACCAGGGCAGGTATAGCACGGGTTAGATACAGAGTAAAGCTCCCTCTCACTGTCCCATCAAACACTCCCAGGCCAGGTACAGCACGAGGTTAGATACAGAGTAAAGCTCCCTCTACACTGTCCCATCAAACACTCCCAGGGCAGGTACAGGACGGGGTTAGATACAGAGTAAAGCTCTCTCTACACTGTCCCATCAAACACTCCCAGGCAGGTACAGCACTGGTTAGATACAGAGTAAAGTTCCCTCTACACTGTCCCATCAAACACTCCCAGGACAGGTACAGCACGGGTTAGATACAGAGTAAAGCTCCCTCTACACTGTCCCATCAAACACTCCCAGGGCAGGTACAGCACGGGTTAGATACAGAGTAAAGCTCCCTCTACACTGTCCCATCAAACACTCCCAGGGCAGGTCCAGCACGGGGTTAGATACAGAGTAAAGCTCCCTCTACACTGTCCCATCAAACACTCCCAGGGCAGGTACAGCATGGGTTAGATACAGAGTAAAGCTCCCTCTACACTGTCCCATCAAACACTCCCAGGGCAGGTACAGCACGGGCTAGATACAGAGTAAAGCTCCTTCTACACTGTCCCATCAAACACTCCCAGGGCAGGTACAGCACGGGTTAGATACAGAGTAAAGCTCCCTCTACACTGTCCCATCAAACACTCCCAGGGCAGGTACAGCACGGGGTTAGATACAGAGTAAAGCTCCCTCTACACTGTCCCATCAAACACTCCCAGGGCAGGTACAGCACGGTGTTAGATCCAGAGTAAAGCTGCCTCTACACTGTCCCATCAAACACTCCCATGGCAGGTACAGCACAGGTAAGATACAGAGTAAAGCTCCCTCTACACTGTCCCATCAAACACTCCCAGGGCAGGTACAGCACGGGTTAAATACAGAGTAAAGCTCCCTCTACACTGTCCCATCAAACACTTCCAGGGCAGGTACAGCACGGGTTAGATATAAAGTAAAGCTCCCTCTACATTGTCCCATCAAACACTCCCAGGGCAGGTACAGCACGGGGTTAGATACAAAGTAAAGCTCTCTCTACACTGTCCCGTCAAACACTCCCAGGGCAGGTACAGCACGGGGTTAGATACAGAGTAAAGCTCCTTCTACACTGTCCTATCAAACACTCCCAGGCACGTGCAGCACGGGGTTAGATACAGAGCAAAGCTCCCTCTACACTGTCCCATCAAACACTCACAGGGCATGTGCAGCACGAGGTTAGATAGATATTAAAGCTCCCTCGACATGGACCCATCAAACTCTCCCAGGGCAGGTACAGCACGGGTTAGATACAGAGTAAAGCTCCCTCTACACTGTCCCATCAAACACTCCCAGGGCAGGGACAGCACGGGTTAGATACAGAGTAAAGCTCCCTCTACACTGTCCCCATCAAACACTCCCAGACCAGGTACAGCACGGGTTAGATACAGAGTAAAGCTGCCTCTACACCGACCCGTCAAACACTCCCAGGGCAGGTATAGCACGGGGTTAGATACAGAGTAAAGCTCCCTCTACACTGTCCCATCAAACACTCCCAGGGCAGGTACAGCACGGGGTTAAATACAGAGTAAAGCTGCCTCTACACTGTCCCATCAAACACTTCCAGGGCAGGTACAGCACGGGTTAGATACAGAGTAAAGCACCCTCGATACTGTCCCATCAAGCACTCCCAGGGCAGGTACAGCACGGGTTAGATACAGAGTAAAGCTCCCTCTGCACTGTCCCATCAAACACTCCCAGGGCAGTTACAGCACGGGGTTAGATACAGAGTAAAGCTCCCTCTACACTGTCCCATCAAACACTCCCAGGGTAGGGACAGCACGGGTTAGATACAGAGTAAAGCTCCCTGTATACTGTCCCCATCAAACACTCCCAGAGCAGGTACAGCACGGGTTAGATACAGAGTAAAGCTCCCTCTACACTGTCCCATCAAACATTCCCAGGGCAGGTACAGCACAGGTTAGATACAGATTAAAGCTCCCTCTACACTGTCCCATCAAATACTCCCAGGGCAGGTACAGCACAGGTTAGATACAGAGTAAAGCTCCCTCTACACTGTCCCATCAAACACTCCCAGGGCAGGTACAGCACAGGTTAGATACAGAGTAAAGCTCCCTCCACACTGTCCCATAAAAACACTCCCAGGGCAGGGACAGCACGGGGTTAGATACAGAGTAAAGCTCCCTCTACACTGTCCCATCAAACAATCCCAGGGCAGGTACAGCACGGGTTAGATACAGAGTAAAGCTCCCTCTACGCTGTCCCATCAAACACTCCCAGGGCAGGTACAGCACGGGTTAGATACAGAGTAAAGCTCCCTCTACACTGTCCCATCAAACACTCCCAGGGCAGGTACAGCACGGGTTAGATACAGAGTAAAGCTCCCTCTACACTGTCCCATCAAACACTCCCAGGGCAGGTACAGCACGGGTTAGATACAGAGTAAAGCTCCCTCTACACTGTCCCATCAAACACTCCCAGGGCAGGTACGGCACGGGTTCGATACAGAGTAAAGCGCCCTCTACACTGTCCGATCAAACACTCCCAGGGCAGGTACAGCACCGGGTAGATACAGAGTAAAGCTCCATCTACACTGTCCCATCAAAGACTCCCAGGGCAGGTACAGCACGGGGTTAGATACAGAGTAAAGCTCGCTCTACACTGTCCCATCGAACACTCCCAGGGCAGGAACAGCATGGTTTAGAAACAGAGTAAAGCTCCCTCTACACTGCCCCATCAAACACTCCCAGGGCAGGTACAGCACGGGTTAGATACAGAGTAAAGCTTCCTCTACACTGTCCCCATCAAACACTCCCAGGGCAGGTGCAGCACGGGGTTAGATACAGAGTAAAGCTCCCTCTACACTGTCCCATCAAACACTCCCAAGGCAGGTGCAGCACGGGGTTAGATACAGAGTAAAGCTTGCTCTACACTGTCCCATCAAACACTCCCAGGGCAGGTACAGCACGAGGTAGATACAGAGTAAAGCTCCATCTACACTGTCCCATCAAACACTCCCAAACCAGGTACAGCACGGGTTAGATACAGAGTAAAGCTCCCTCTACACTGTCCCATCAAACACTCCCAGGGCAGGGACAGCACGGGTTAGATACAGAGTAAAGCTCCCTCTACACTGTCCCATCAAACACTCCCAGGGCAGGTACAGCACGGGTTAGATACAGAGTAAAGCTGCCTCTGCACTGTCCCGTCAAACACTCCCAGGGCAGGTACAGCACGGGGTTAGATACAGAGTAAAGCTCCCTCTACACTGTCCCATCAAACACTCCCAGGGCAGGTACAGCACGGGGTTAGATACAGAGTAAAGCTCCCTCTACACTGTCCCATCAAACACTCCCAGGGCAGGTACACCACGGGTTAGATACAGAGTAAAGCTCCCTCGATACTGTCCCATCAAGCACTCCCAGGGCAGGTACAGCACGGGTTAGATACAGAGTAAAGCTCCCTCTACACTGTCCCATCAAACACTCCCAGGGCAGGGACAGCACGGGTTAGATACAGAGTATAGCTCCCTCTACACTGTCCTATCAAACACTCCCAGGGCAGTTACAACATGGGGTTAGATACAGAGTAAAGCTCCCTCTACACTGTCCCATCAAACACTCCCAGGGTAGGGACAGCACGGGTTACATACAGAGTAAAGCTCCCTCTATACTGTCCCCATCAAACACTCCCAGAGCAGGTACAGCACGGGTTAGATACAGAGTAAAGCTCCCTCTACACTGTCCCATCAAACACTCCCAGGGCAGGTACAGCACGGGTTAGATACAGAGTAAATCTCCCGCTACACTGTCCCATCAAACACTCCCAGGGCAGGTACAGCACGGGGTTAGATACAGAGTAAAGCTCCCTCTGCACTGTCCCATCAAACACTCCCAGGGCAGGTACAGCACGGGTTAGATACAGAGTAAAGCTCCCTCTACACTGTCCCATCAAACACTCCCACGGCCCGTACAGCACGGGTCAGATACAGAGTAAAGCTCCTTCTACACTGTCCCATCAAACACTCCCAGGGCAGGTACAGCACGGGTTAGATACAGAGTAAAGCTCCCTCTACACTGTCCCATCAAACACTCCCAGGGCAGGTACAGCACGGGGTTAGATACAGAGTAAAGCTCCCTCTACACTGTCCCATCAAACACTCCCAGGGCAGGTACAGCACGGTGTTAGATCCAGAGTAAAGCTGCCTCTACACTGTCCCATCAAACACTCCCAGGGCAGGTACAGCACAGGTAAGATACAGAGTAAAGCTCCCTCTACACTGTCCCATCAAACACTCCCAGGGCAGGTACAGCACGGGTTAAATACAGAGTAAAGCTCCCTCTACACTGTCCCATCAAACACTTCCAGGGCAGGTACAGCACGGGTTAGATATAAAGTAAAGCTCCCTCTACATTGTCCCATCAAACACTCCCAGGGCAGGTACAGCACGGGGTTAGATACAAAGTAAAGCTCTCTCTACACTGTCCCGTCAAACACTCCCAGGGCAGGTGCAGCATGGGGTTAGATACAGAGTAAAGCTCCCTCTACACTGTCCCATCAAACACTCACAGGGCATGTACAGCACGAGGTTAGATAGATATTAAAGCTCCCTCGACATGGTCCCATCAAACTCTCCCAGGGCAGGTACAGCACGGGTTAGATACAGAGTAAAGCTCCCTCTACACTGTCCCATCAAACACTCGCAGGGCAGGGACAGCACGGGTTAGATACAGAGTAAAGCTCCCTCTACACTGTCCCCATCAAACACTCCCAGACCAGGTACAGCACGGGTTAGATACAGAGTAAAGCTCCCTCTACACTGTCCCATCAAACACTCCCAGGGCAGGTACAGCACGGGGTTAGATACAGAGTAAAGCTGCCTCTACACTGTCCCATCAAACACTTCCAGGGCAGGTACAGCACGGGTTAGATAGAGTAAAGCACCCTCGATACTGTCCCATCAAGCACTCCCAGGGCAGGTACAGCACGGGTTAGATACAGAGTAAAGCTCCCTCTACACTGTCCCATCAAACACTCCCAGGGCAGTTACAGCACGGGGTTAGATACAGAGTAAAGCTCCCTCGACACTGTCCCATCAAACACTCCCAGGGTAGGGACAGCACGGGTTAGATACAGAGTAAAGCTCCCTGTATACTGTCCCCATCAAACACTCCCAGAGCAGGTACAGCACGGGTTAGATACAGAGTAAAGCTCCCTCTACACTGTCCCATCAAACATTCCCAGGGCAGGTACAGCACGGGTTAGATACAGAGTAAAGCTCCCTCTACACTGTCCCATCAAACACTCCCAGGGCAGGTACAGCACAGGTTAGATACAGAGTAAAGCTCCCTCTACACCAACCCATAAAAACACTCCCAGGGCAGGTACAGCACGGGGTTAGATACAGAGTAAAGCTCCCTCTACACTGTCCCATCAAACAATCCCAGGGCAGGTACAGCACGGGTTAGATACAGAGTAAAGCTCCCTCTACGCTGTCCCATCAAACACTCCCAGGGCAGGTACAGCACGGGTTAGATACAGAGTAAAGCTCCCTCTACACTGTCCCATCAAACACTCCCAGGGCAGGTACAGCACGGGTTAGATACAGAGTAAAGCTCCCTCTACACTGTCCCATCAAACACTCCCAGGGCAGGTACAGCACGGGTTAGATATAGAGTAAAGCTCCCTCTACATTGTCCCATCAAACACTCCCAGGGCAGGTACAGCACGGGTTAGATACAGAGTAAAGCTGCCTCTACACTGTCCCGTCAAACACTCCCAGGGCAGGTACAGCATGGGTTAGATACAGAGTAAAGCTCCCTCTACACTGTCCCATCAAACACTCCCAGAGCAGGTACAGCACAGGTTAGATACAGAGTAAAGCTCCCTCTACACTGTCCCATCAAACACTCCCAGGGCAGGTACAGCACCGGGTAGATACAGAGTAAAGCTCCCTCTACACTGTCCCATCAAACACTCCCAGGGCAGGGACAGCACGGGTTAGATACAGAGTATAGCTCCCTCTACACTGTCCCCATCAAACACTCCCAGGGCAGGTACAGCACGGGTTAGATACAGAGTAAAGCTGCCTCTACACTGTCCCATCAAACACTCCCAGGGCAGGGACAGCACGGGTTAGATACAGAGTATAGCTCCCTCTACACTGTCCCATCAAACACTCCCAGGGCCAGTACACCACGGGTTAGATACAGAGTAAAGCTCCCTCGATACTGTCCCATCAAGCACTCCCAGGGCAGGTACAGCACGGGTTAGATACAGAGTAAAGCTCCCTCTACACTGTCCCATCAAACACTCCCAGGGCAGGGACAGCACGGGTTAGATACAGAGTATAGCTCCCTCTACACTGTCCCCATCAAACACTCCCAGGGCAGGTACAGCACGGGGTTAGATACAGAGTAAAGCTCCCTCTACACTGTCCCATCAAACACTCCCAGGGCAGGTACAGCACGGGGTTAGATACAGAGTAAAGCTCCCTCTACACTGTCCCATCAAACACTTCCAGGGCCGGTACACCACGGGTTAGATACAGAGTAAAGCTCCCTCGATACTGTCCCATCAAGCACTCCCAGGGCAGGTACAGCACGGGTTAGATACAGAGTAAAGCTCCCTCTACACTGTCCTATCAAACACTCCCAGGGCAGTTACAGCATGGGGTTAGATACAGAGTAAAGCTCCCTCTACACTGTCCCATCAAACACTCCCAGGGTAGGGACAGCACGGGTTAGATACAGAGTAAAGCTCCCTCTATGCTGTCCCCATCAAACACTCCCAGAGCAGGTACAGCACGGGTTAGATACAGAGTAAAGCTCCCTCTACACTGTCCCATCAAACACTCCCAGGGCAGGTACAGCACGGGTTAGATACAGAGTAAATCTCCCGCTACACTGTCCCATCAAACACTCCCAGGGCAGGTACAGCACGGGGTTAGATACAGAGTAAAGCTCCCTCTGCACTGTCCCATCAAACACTCCCAGGGCAGGTACAGCACGGGTTAGATACAGAGTAAAGCTCCCTCTACACTGTCCCATCAAACACTCCCAGGGCAGGTACAGCACGGGTTAGATACAGAGTAAAGCTCCCTCTGCACTGTCCCATCAAACACTCCCACGGCCCGTACAGCACGGGTCAGATACAGAGTAAAGCTCCTTCTACACTGTCCCATCAAACACTCCCAGGGCAGGTACAGCACGGGTTAGATACAGAGTAAAGCTCCCTCTACACTGTCCCATCAAACACTCCCAGGGCAGGTACAGCACGGGGTTGGATACAGAGTAAAGCTCCAACTACACTGTCCCATCAAACACTCCCAGGGCAGGTACAGCACGGTGTTAGATCCAGAGTAAAGCTGCCTCTGCACTGTCCCATCAAACACTCCCAGGGCAGGTACAGCACAGGTAAGATACAGAGTAAAGCTCCCTCTACACTGTCCCATCAAACACTCCCAGGGCAGGTACAGCACGGTGTTAGATCAAGAGTAAAGCTGCCTCTACACTGTCCCATCAAACACTCCCAGGGCAGGTACAGCACAGGTAAGATACAGAGTAAAGCTCCCTCTACACTGTCCCATCAAACACTCCCAGGGCAGGTACAGCACGGGTTAAATACAGAGTAAAGCTCCCTCTACACTGTCCCATCAAACACTTCCAGGGCAGGTACAGCACGGGTTAGATATAAAGTAAAGCTCCCTCTACATTGTCCCATCAAACACTCCCAGGGCAGGTACAGCACGGGGTTAGATACAAAGTAAAGCTCTCTCTACACTGTCCCGTCAAACACTCCCAGGGCAGGTGCAGCATGGGGTTAGATACAGAGTAAAGCTCCCTCTACACTGTCCCATCAAACACTCACAGGGCAGGTACAGCACGGGGTTAGATACAGAGTAAAGCTGCCTCTACACTGTCCCATCAAACACTTCCAGGGCAGGTACAGCATGGGTTAGATAGAGTAAAGCACCCTCGATACTGTCCCATCAAGCACTCCCAGGGCAGGTACAGCACGGGTTAGATACAGAGTAAAGCTCCCTCTACACTGTCCCATCAAACACTCCCAGGGCAGTTACAGCACGGGGTTAGATACAGAGTAAAGCTCCCTCTACACTGTCCCATCAAACACTCCCAGGGTAGGGACAGCACGGGTTAGATACAGAGTAAAGCTCCCTGTATACTGTCCCCATCAAACACTCCCAGAGCAGGTACAGCACGGGTTAGATACAGAGTAAAGCTCCCTCTACACTGTCCCATCAAACATTCCCAGGGCAGGTACAGCACGGGTTAGATACAGAGTAAAGCTCCCTCTACACTGTCCCATCAAACACTCCCAGGGCAGGTACAGCACAGGTTAGATACAGAGTAAAGCTCCCTCTACACCAACCCATAAAAACACTCCCAGTGCAGGTACAGCACGGGGTTAGATACAGAGTAAAGCTCCCTCTACACTGTCCCATCAAACAATCCCAGGGCAGGTACAGCACGGGTTAGATACAGAGTAAAGCTCCCTCTACGCTGTCCCATCAAACACTCCCAGGGCAGGTACAGCACGGGTTAGATACAGAGTAAAGCTCCCTCTACACTGTCCCATCAAACACTCCCAGGGCAGGTACAGCACGGGTTAGATACAGAGTAAAGCTCCCTCTACACTGTCCCATCAAACACTCCCAGGGCAGGTACAGCATGGGTTAGATACAGAGTAAAGCTCCCTCTACACTGTCCCATCAAACACTCCCAGGGCAGGTACGGCACGGGTTAGATACAGAGTAAAGCGCCCTCTACACTGTCCGATCAAACACTCCCAGGGCAGGTACAGCACCGGGTAGATACAGAGTAAAGCTTCCTCTACACTGTCCCATCAAACACTCCCAGGGCAGGTACAGCACGGGGTTAGATACAGAGTAAAGCTCCCTCTACACTGTCCCATCAAACACTCCCAGGGCAGGTACAGCACAGGTAAGATACAGAGTAAAGCTCCCTCTACACTGTCCCATCAAACACTCCCAGGGCAGGTACAGCACGGGTTAAATACAGAGTAAAGCTCCCTCTACACTGTCCCATCAAACCCTTCCAGGGCAGGTACAGCACGGGTTAGATATAAAGTAAAGCTCCCTCTACATTGTCCCATCAAACACTCCCAGGGCAGGTACAGCACGGGGTTAGATACAAAGTAAAGCTCTCTCTACACTGTCCCGTCAAACACTCCCAGGGCAGGTGCAGCATGGGGTTAGATACAGAGTAAAGCTCCCTCTACACTGTCCCATCAAACACTCACAGGGCATGTACAGCACGAGGTTAGATAGATATTAAAGCTCCCTCGACATGGTCCCATCAAACTCTCCCAGGGCAGGTACAGCACGGGTTAGATACAGAGTAAAGCTCCCTCTACACTGTCCCATCAAACACTCCCAGACCAGGTACAGCACGGGTTAGATACAGAGTAAAGCTGCCTCTACACCGACCCGTCAAACACTCCCAGGGCAGGTATAGCACGGGGTAAGATACAGAGTAAAGCTCCCTCTACACTGTCCCATCAAACACTCCCAGGGCAGGTACAGCACGGGGTTAGATACAGAGTAAAGCTGCCTCTACACTGTCCCATCAAACACTTCCAGGGCAGGTACAGCACGGGTTAGATAGAGTAAAGCACCCTCGATACTGTCCCATCAAGCACTCCCAGGTCAGGTACAGCACGGGTTAGATACAGAGTAAAGCTCCCTCTACACTGTCCCATCAAACACTCCCAGGGCAGTTACAGCACGGGGTTAGATACAGAGTAAAGCTCCCTCGACACTGTCCCATCAAACACTCCCAGGGTAGGGACAGCACGGGTTAGATACAGAGTAAAGCTCCCTGTATACTGTCCCCATCAAACACTCCCAGAGCAGGTACAGCACGGGTTAGATACAGAGTAAAGCTCCCTCTACACTGTCCCAGCAAACATTCCCAGGGCAGGTACAGCACGGGTTAGATACAGAGTAAAGCTCCCTCTACACTGTCCCATCAAACACTCCCAGGGCAGGTACAGCACAGGTTAGATACAGAGTAAAGCTCCCTCTACACCAACCCATAAAAACACTCCCAGGGCAGGTACAGCACGGGGTTAGATACAGAGTAAAGCTCCCTCTACACTGTCCCATCAAACAATCCCAGGGCAGGTACAGCACGGGTTAGATACAGAGTAAAGCTCCCTCTACGCTGTCCCATCAAACACTCCCAGGGCAGGTACAGCACGGGTTAGATACAGAGTAAAGCTCCCTCTACACTGTCCCATCAAACACTCCCAGGGCAGGTACAGCACGGGTTAGATACAGAGTAAAGCTCCCTCTCCACTGTCCCATCAAACACTCCCAGGGCAGGTACAGCACGGGTTAGATATAGAGTAAAGCTCCCTCTACATTGTCCCATCAAACACTCCCAGGGCAGGTACAGCACGGGTTAGATACAGAGTAAAGCTGCCTCTACACTGTCCCGTCAAACACTCCCAGAATCAGGTACAGCATGGGTTAGATACAGAGTAAAGCTCCCTCTACACTGTCCCATCAAACACTCCCAGAGCAGGTACAGCACAGGTTAGATACAGAGTAAAGCTCCCTCTACACTGTCCCATCAAACACTCCCAGGGCAGGTACGGCACGGGTTAGATACAGAGTAAAGCGCCCTCTACACTGTCCGATCAAACACTCCCAGGGCAGGTACAGCACCGGGTAGATACAGAGTAAAGCTCCCTCTACACTGTCCCATCAAACACTCCCAGGGCAGGGACAGCACGGGTTAGATACAGAGTAAAGCTCCCTCTACACTGTCCCATCAAACACTCCCAGGGCAGGTACAGCACGGGGTTAGATACAGAGTAAAGCTCCCTCTACAACTGTCCCATCAAACACTTCCAGGGCCAGTACACCACGGGTTAGATACAGAGTAAAGCTCCCTCGATACTGTCCCATCAAACACGCCCAGGGCAGGTACAGCACGGGGTTAGATACAGAGTAAAGCTCCCTCTACACTGTCCCATCAAGCACATCCCAGGGCAGGTACAGCACGGGTTAGATACAGAGTAAAGCTCCCTCTACACTGTCCCATCAAACACTCCCAGGGCAGGGACAGCACGGGTTAGATACAGAGTATAGCTCCCTCTACACTGTCCCCATCAAACACTCCCAAACCAGGTACAGCACGGGTTAGATACAGAGTAAAGCTCCCTCGATACTGTCCCATCAAGCACTCCCCAGGGCAGGTACAGCACGGGTTAGATACAGAGTAAAGCTCCCTCTGCACTGTCCCATCAAACACTTCCAGGGCCAGTACACCACGGGTTAGATACAGAGTAAAGCTCCCTCGATACTGTCCCATCAAACACTCCCAGGGTAGGGACAGCACGGGTTAGATACAGAGTAAAGCTCCCTCTACACTGTCCCATCAAACACTCCCAGGGCAGGTACAGCACGGGTTAGATACAGAGTAAATCTCCCGCTACACTGTCCCATCAAACACTCCCAGGGCAGGTACAGCACGGGGTTAGATACAGAGTAAAGCTCCCTCTGCACTGTCCCCATCAAACACTCCCAGGGCAGGTACAGCACGGGTTAGATACAGAGTAAAGCTCCCTCTACACTGTCCATCAAACACTCCCAGGGCAGGTACAGCACGGGTTAGATACAGAGTAAAGCTCCCTCTGCACTGTCCCATCAAACACTCCCACGGCCCGTACAGCACGGGTCAGATACAGAGTAAAGCTCCTTCTACACTGTCCCATCAAACACTCCCAGGGCAGGTACAGCACGGGTTAGATACAGAGTAAAGCTCCCTCTACACTGTCCCATCAAACACTCCCAGGGCAGGTACAGCACGGGGTTGGATACAGAGTAAAGCTCCATCTACACTGTCCATCAAACACTACCAGAGCAGGTACAGCACAGGTTAGATACAGAGTAAAGCTCCCTCTACACTGTCCCATCAAACACTCCCAGGGCAGGTACGGCACGGGTTAGATACAGAGTAAAGCGCCCTCTACACTGTCCGATCAAAACACTCCCAAGGCAGGTACAGCACCGGGTAGATACAGAGTAAAGCTCCCTCTACACTGTCCCATCAAACACTCCCAGGGCAGGGACAGCACGGGTTAGATACAGAGTATAGCTCCCTCTACACTGTCCCCATCAAACACTCCCAAACCAGGTACAGCACGGGTTAGATACAGAGTAAAGCTCCTCTACACTGTCCCATCAAACACTCCCAGGGCAGGTACAGCACGGGGTTAGATACAGAGTAAAGCTCCCTCTACACTGTCCCATCAAACACTTCCAGGGCCGGTACACCACGGGTTAGATACAGAGTAAAGCTCCCTCGATACTGTCCCATCAAGCACTCCCAGGGCAGGTACAGCACGGGTTAGATACAGAGTAAAGCTCCCTCTACACTGTCCTATCAAACACTCCCAGGGCAGTTTACAGCATGGGGTTAGATACAGAGTAAAGCTCCCTCTACACTGTCCCATCAACACTCCCAGGGTAGGGACAGCACGGGTTAGATACAGAGTAAAGCTCCCTCTATGCTGTCCCCATCAAAACACTCCCAGAGCAGGTACAGCACGGGTTAGATACAGAGTAAAGCTCCCTCTACACTGTCCCCATCAAACACTCCCAGGGCAGGTACAGCACGGGTTAGATACAGAGTAAATCTCCCGCTACACTGTCCCATCAAACACTCCCAGGGCAGGTACAGCACGGGGTTAGATACAGAGTAAAGCTCCCTCTGCACTGTCCCATCAAACACTCCCAGGGCAGGTACAGCACGGGTTAGATACAGAGTAAAGCTCCCTCTACACTGTCCCATCAAAACACTCCCAGGGCAGGTACAGCACGGGTTAGATACAGAGTAAAGCTCCCTCTGCACTGTCCCATCAAACACTCCCACGGCCCGTACAGCACGGGTCAGATACAGAGTAAAGCTCCTTCTACACTGTCCCATCAAACACTCCCAGGGCAGGTACAGCACGGGTTAGATACAGAGTAAAGCTCCCTCTACACTGTTCCCATCAAACACTCCCAGGGCAGGTACACCACGGGGTTGGATACAGAGTAAAGCTCCATCTACACTGTCCCATCAAACACTCCCAGGGCAGGTACAGCACGGTGTTAGATCCAGAGTAAAGCTGCCTCTACACTGTCCCATCAAACACTCCCAGGGCAGGTACAGCACAGGTAAGATACAGAGTAAAGCTCCCTCTACACTGTCCCATCAAACACTCCCAGGGCAGGTACAGCACGGTGTTAGATCCAGAGTAAAGCTGCCTCTACACTGTCCCATCAAACACTCCCAGGGCAGGTACAGCACAGGTAAGATACAGAGTAAAGCTCCCTCTACACTGTCCCATCAAACACTCCCAGGGCAGGTACAGCACGGGTTAAATACAGAGTAAAGCTCCCTCTACACTGTCCCATCAAACACTTCCAGTGCAGGTACAGCACGGGTTAGATATAAAGTAAAGCTCCCTCTACATTGTCCCATCAAACACTCCCAGGGCAGGTACAGCACGGGGTTAGATACAAAGTAAAGCTCTCTCTACACTGTCCCGTCAAACACTCCCAGGGCAGGTGCAGCATGGGGTTAGATACAGAGTAAAGCTCCCTCTACACTGTCCCATCAAACACTCACAGGGCATGTACAGCACGAGGTTAGATAGATATTAAAGCTCCCTCGACATGGTCCCATCAAACTCTCCCAGGGCAGGTACAGCACGGGTTAGATACAGAGTAAAGCTGCCTCTACACCGACCCGTCAAACACTCCCAGGGCAGGTATAGCACGGGGTTAGATACAGAGTAAAGCTCCCTCTACACTGTCCCATCAAACACTCCCAGGGCAGGTACAGCACGGGGTTAGATACAGAGTAAAGCTGCCTCTACACTGTCCCATCAAACACTTCCAGGGCAGGTACAGCATGGGTTAGATAGAGTAAAGCACCCTCGATACTGTCCCATCAAGCACTCCCAGGGCAGGTACAGCACGGGTTAGATACAGAGTAAAGCTCCCTCTACACTGTCCCATCAAACACTCCCAGGGCAGTTACAGCACAGGGTTAGATACAGAGTAAAGCTCCCTCTACACTGTCCCATCAAACACTCCCAGGGTAGGGACAGCACGGGTTAGATACAGAGTAAAGCTCCCTGTATACTGTCCCCATCAAACACTCCCAGAGCAGGTACAGCACGGGTTAGATACAGAGTAAAGCTCCCTCTACACTGTCCCATCAAACATTCCCAGGGCAGGTACAGCACGGGTTAGATACAGAGTAAAGCTCCCTCTACACTGTCCCATCAAACACTCCCAGGGCAGGTACAGCACAGGTTAGATACAGAGTAAAGCTCCCTCTACACCAACCCATAAAAACACTCCCAGTGCAGGTACAGCACGGGGTTAGATACAGAGTAAAGCTCCCTCTACACTGTCCCATCAAACAATCCCAGGGCAGGTACAGCATGGGTTAGATAGAGTAAAGCACCCTCGATACTGTCCCATCAAGCACTCCCAGGGCAGGTACAGCACGGGTTAGATACAGAGTAAAGCTCCCTCTACACTGTCCCATCAAACACTCCCAGGGCAGTTACAGCACAGGGTTAGATACAGAGTAAAGCTCCCTCTACACTGTCCCATCAAACACTCCCAGGGTAGGGACAGCACGGGTTAGATACAGAGTAAAGCTCCCTGTATACTGTCCCCATCAAACACTCCCAGAGCAGGTACAGCACGGGTTAGATACAGAGTAAAGCTCCCTCTACACTGTCCCATCAAACATTCCCAGGGCAGGTACAGCACGGGTTAGATACAGAGTAAAGCTCCCTCTACACTGTCCCATCAAACACTCCCAGGGCAGGTACAGCACAGGTTAGATACAGAGTAAAGCTCCCTCTACACCAACCCATAAAAACACTCCCAGTGCAGGTACAGCACGGGGTTAGATACAGAGTAAAGCTCCCTCTACACTGTCCCATCAAACAATCCCAGGGCAGGTACAGCACGGGTTAGATACAGAGTAAAGCTCCCTCTACGCTGTCCCATCAAACACTCCCAGGGCAGGTACAGCACGGGTTAGATACAGAGTAAAGCTCCCTCTACACTGTCCCATCAAACACTCCCAGGGCAGGTACAGCACGGGTTAGATATAGAGTAAAGCTCCCTCTACATTGTCCCATCAAACACTCCCAGGGCAGGTACAGCACGGGTTAGATACAGAGTAAAGCTGCCTCTACACTGTCCCGTCAAACACTCCCAGGGCAGGTACAGCATGGGTTAGATACAGAGTAAAGCTCCCTCTACACTGTCCCATCAAACACTCCCAGAGCAGGTACAGCACAGGTTAGATACAGAGTAAAGCTCCCTCTACACTGTCCCATCAAACACTCCCAGGGCAGGTACGGCACGGGTTAGATACAGAGTAAAGCGCCCTCTACACTGTCCGATCAAACACTCCCAGGGCAGGTACGGCACGGGTTAGATACAGAGTAAAGCGCCCTCTACACTGTCCCATCAAACACTCCCAGGGCAGGTACAGCACGGGTTAGATACAGAGTAAAGCTCCTTCTACACTGTCCCATCAAACAGTCCCAGGGCAGGTACAGCACGGGTTAGATACAGAGTAAAGCTCCCTCTACACTGTCCCATCAAACACTCCCAGGGGAGGTACAGCACGGGTTAGATACAGAGTAAAGCTCCCTCTACACTGTCCCCATCAAACACTCCCAGGGCAGGTACAGCACGGGTTAGATACAGAGTAAAGCTCCCTCTACACTGTCCCATCAAACACTCCCAGGGCAGGTACAGCACGGGTTAGATACAGAGTTAAGCTCCCTCTACACTGTCCCATCAAACACTCCCAGGGCAGGTACAGCATGGGTTAGATACAGAGTAAAGCTCCCTCTACACTGGCCCATCAAACACTCCCAGGGCAGGTACAGCACGGGGTTAGATACAGAGTAAAGCTCCCTCTACACTGTCCCCATCAAACACTCCCAAACCAGGTACAGCACGGGTTAGATACAGAGTAAAGCTCCCTCTACACTGTCCCCATCAAACACTCCCAAACCAGGTACAGCACGGGTTAGATACAGAGTAAAGCTCCCTCTACACTGTCCCATCAAACACTCCCAGGGCCAGTACACCACGGGTTAGATACAGAGTAAAGCTCCCTCGATACTGTCCCATCAAGCACTCCCAGGGCAGGTACAGCACGGGTTAGATACAGAGTAAAGCTCCCTCTACACTGTCCCATCAAACACTCCCAGGACAGGTACAGCACGGGTTAGATACAGAGTAAAGCTCCCTCTACACTGTCCCATCAAACACTCCCAGGGCAGGTACAGCACGGGTTAGATACACAGTAAAGCTCCCTCTACACTGTCCCATCAAACACTCCCAGGGCAGGGACAGCACGGGTTAGATACAGAGTATAGCTCCCTCTACACTGTCCCCTTCAAACACTCCCAAACCAGGTACAGCACGGGTTAGATACAGAGTAAAGCTCCCTCTACACTGTCCCATCAAACACTCCCAGGGTAGGGACAGCACGGGTTAGATACAGAGTAAAGCTCCCTCTATACTGTCCCCATCAAACACTCCCAGAGCAGGTACAGCACGGGTTAGATACAGAGTAAAGCTCCCTCTACACTGTCCCATCAAACACTCCCAGGGCAGGTACAGCACGGGTTAGATACAGAGTAAATCTCCCGCTACACTGTCCCATCAAACACTCCCAGGGCAGGTACAGCACGGGGTTAGATACAGAGTAAAGCTCCCTCTGCACTGTCCCATCAAACACTCCCAGGGCAGGTACAGCACGGGTTAGATACAGAGTAAAGCTCCCTCTACACTGTCCCATCAAACACTCCCAGGGCAGGTACAGCACGGGTTAGATACAGAGTAAAGCTCCCTCTGCACTGTGCCATCAAACACTCCCACGGCCCGTACAGCACGGGTCAGATACAGAGTAAAGCTCCTTCTACACTGTCCCATCAAACACTCCCAGGGCAGGTACAGCACGGGTTAGATACAGAGTAAAGCTCCCTCTACACTGTCCCATCAAACACTCCCAGGGCAGGTACAGCACGGGGTTGGATACAGAGTAAAGCTCCATCTACACTGTCCCATCAAACACTCCCAGGGCAGGTACAGCACGGTGTTAGATCCAGAGTAAAGCTGCCTCTACACTGTCCCATCAAACACTCCCAGGGCAGGTACAGCACAGGTAAGATACAGAGTAAAGCTCCCTCTACACTGTCCCATCAAACACTCCCAGGGCAGCAACAGCACGGGTTAAATACAGAGTAAAGCTCCCTCTACACTGTCCCATCAAACACTTCCAGGGCAGGTACAGCACGGGTTAGATATAAAGTAAAGCTCCCTCTACATTGTCCCATCAAACACTCCCAGGGCAGGTACAGCACGGGGTTAGATACAAAGTAAAGCTCTCTCTACACTGTCCCGTCAAACACTCCCAGGGCAGGTACAGCACGGGGTTAGATACAGAGTAAAGCTCCTTCTACACTGTCCTATCAAACACTCCCAGGCACGTGCAGCACGGGGTTAGATACAGAGCATAGCTCCCTCTACACTGTCCCATCAAACACTCCCAAGGCAGGTGCAGCATGGGGTTAGATACAGAGTAAAGCTCCCTCTACACTGTCCCATCAAACACTCACAGGGCATGTACAGCACGAGGTTAGATAGATATTAAAGCTCCCTCGACATGGTCCCATCAAACTCTCCCAGGGCAGGTACAGCACGGGTTAGATACAGAGTAAAGCTCCCTCTACACTGTCCCATCAAACACTCCCAGGGCAGGGACAGCACGGGTTAGATACAGAGTAAAGCTCCCTCTACACTGTCCCCATCAAACACTCCCAGACCAGGTACAGCACGGGTTAGATACAGAGTAAAGCTGCCTCTACAACCGACCCGTCAAACACTCCCAGGGCAGGTATAGCACGGGGTTAGATACAGAGTAAAGCTCCCTCTACACTGTCCCATCAAACACTCCCAGGGCAGGTACAGCACGGGGTTAGATACAGAGTAAAGCTGCCTCTACACTGTCCCATCAAACACTTCCAGGGCAGGTACAGCACGGGTTAGATAGAGTAAAGCACCCTCGATACTGTCCCATCAAGCACTCCCAGGGCAGGTACAGCACGGGTTAGATACAGAGTAAAGCTCCCTCTACACTGTCCCATCAAACACTCCCAGGGCAGTTACAGCACGGGGTTAGATACAGAGTAAAGCTCCCTCGACACTGTCCCATCAAACACTCCCAGGGTAGGGACAGCACGGGTTAGATACAGAGTAAAGCTCCCTGTATACTGTCCCCATCAAACACTCCCAGAGCAGGTACAGCACGGGTTAGATACAGAGTAAAGCTCCCTCTACACTGTCCCATCAAACATTCCCAGGGCAGGTACAGCACGGGTTAGATACAGAGTAAAGCTCCCTCTACACTGTCCCATCAAAGACTCCCAGGGCAGGTACAGCACAGGTTAGATACAGAGTAAAGCTCCCTCTACACCAACCCATAAAAACACTCCCAGGGCAGGTACAGCACGGGGTTAGATACAGAGTAAAGCTCCCTCTACACTGTCCCATCAAACAATCCCAGGGCAGGTACAGCACGGGTTAGATACAGAGTAAAGCTCCCTCTACGCTGTCCCATCAAACACTCCCAGGGCAGGTACAGCACGGGTTAGATACAGAGTAAAGCTCCCTCTACACTGTCCCATCAAACACTCCCAGGGCAGGTACAGCACGGGTTAGATACAGAGTAAAGCTCCCTCTACACTGTCCCATCAAACACTCCCAGGGCAGGTACAGCACGGGTTAGATACAGAGTAAAGCTCCCTCTACACTGTCCCATCAAACACTCCCAGGACAGGTACAGCACGGGTTAGATACAGAGTAAAGCTCCCTCTACACTGTCCCATCAAACACTCCCAGGGCAGGTACAGCACGGGTTAGATATAGAGTAAAGCTCCCTCTACATTGTCCCATCAAACACTCCCAGGGCAGGTACAGCACGGGTTAGATACAGAGTAAAGCTGCCTCTACAACTGTCCCATCAAACACTCCCAGGGCAGGTACAGCACAGGTAAGATACAGAGTAAAGCTCCCTCTACACTGTCCCATCAAACACTCCCAGGGCAGCAACAGCACGGGTTAAATACAGAGTAAAGCTCCCTCTACACTGTCCCATCAAACACTTCCAGGGCAGGTACAGCACGGGTTAGATATAAAGTAAAGCTCCCTCTACATTGTCCCATCAACACTCCAGGGCAGGTACAGCACGGGGTTAGATACAAAGTAAAGCTCTCTCTACACTGTCCCGTCAAACACTCCCAGGGCAGGTACAGCACGGGGTTAGATACAGAGTAAAGCTCCTTCTACACTGTCCTATCAAACACTCCCAGGCACGTGCAGCACGGGGTTAGATACAGAGCAAAGCTCCCTCTACACTGTCCCATCAAACACTCCCAAGGCAGGTGCAGCATGGGGTTAGATACAGAGTAAAGCTCCCTCTACACTGTCCCATCAAACACTCACAGGGCATGTACAGCACGAGGTTAGATAGATATTAAAGCTCCCTCGACATGGTCCCATCAAACTCTCCCAGGGCAGGTACAGCACGGGTTAGATACAGAGTAAAGCTCCCTCTACACTGTCCCATCAAACACTCCCAGGGCAGGGACAGCACGGGTTAGATACAGAGTAAAGCTCCCTCTACACTGTCCCCATCAAACACTCCCAGACCAGGTACAGCACGGGTTAGATACAGAGTAAAGCTGCCTCTACACCGACCCGTCAAACACTCCCAGGGCAGGTATAGCACGGGGTTAGATACAGAGTAAAGCTCCCTCTACACTGTCCATCAAACACTCCCAGGGCAGGTACAGCACGGGGTTAGATACAGAGTAAAGCTGCCTCTACACTGTCCCATCAAACACTTCCAGGGCAGGTACAGCACGGGTTAGATAGAGTAAAGCACCCTCGATACTGTCCCATCAAGCACTCCCAGGGCAGGTACAGCACGGGTTAGATACAGAGTAAAGCTCCCTCTACACTGTCCCATCAAACACTCCCAGGGCAGTTACAGCACGGGGTTAGATACAGAGTAAAGCTCCCTCGACACTGTCCCATCAAACACTCCCAGGGTAGGGACAGCACGGGTTAGATACAGAGTAAAGCTCCCTGTATACTGTCCCCATCAAACACTCCCAGAGCAGGTACAGCACGGGTTAGATACAGAGTAAAGCTCCCTCTACACTGTCCCATCAAACATTCCCAGGGCAGGTACAGCACGGGTTAGATACAGAGTAAAGCTCCCTCTACACTGTCCCATCAAACACTCCCAGGGCAGGTACAGCACAGGTTAGATACAGAGTAAAGCTCCCTCTACACCAACCCATAAAAACACTCCCAGGGCAGGTACAGCACGGGGTTAGATACAGAGTAAAGCTCCCTCTACACTGTCCCATCAAACAATCCCAGGGCAGGTACAGCACGGGTTAGATACAGAGTAAAGCTCCCTCTACGCTGTCCCATCAAACACTCCCAGGGCAGGTACAGCACGGGTTAGATACAGAGTAAAGCTCCCTCTACACTGTCCCATCAAACACTCCCAGGGCAGGTACAGCACGGGTTAGATACAGAGTAAAGCTCCCTCTACACTGTCCCATCAAACACTCCCAGGGCAGGTACAGCACGGGTTAGATACAGAGTAAAGCTCCCTCTACACTGTCCCATCAAACACTCCCAGGACAGGTACAGCACGGGTTAGATACAGAGTAAAGCTCCCTCTACACTGTCCCATCAAACACTCCCAGGGCAGGTACAGCACGGGTTAGATATAGAGTAAAGCTCCCTCTACATTGTCCATCAAACACTCCCAGGGCAGGTACAGCACGGGTTAGATACAGAGTAAAGCTGCCTCTACACTGTCCCATCAAACACTCCCAGGGCAGGTACAGCACAGGTAAGATACAGAGTAAAGCTCCCTCTACACTGTCCCATCAAACACTCCCAGGGCAGCAACAGCACGGGTTAAATACAGAGTAAAGCTCCCTCTACACTGTCCCATCAAACACTTCCAGGGCAGGTACAGCACGGGTTAGATATAAAGTAAAGCTCCCTCTACATTGTCCCATCAAACACTCCCAGGGCAGGTACAGCACGGGGTTAGATACAAAGTAAAGCTCTCTCTACACTGTCCCGTCAAACACTCCCAGGGCAGGTACAGCACGGGGTTAGATACAGAGTAAAGCTCCTTCTACACTGTCCTATCAAACACTCCCAGGCACGTGCAGCACGGGGTTAGATACAGAGCAAAGCTCCCTCTACACTGTCCCATCAAACACTCCCAAGGCAGGTGCAGCATGGGGTTAGATACAGAGTAAAGCTCCCTCTACACTGTCCCATCAAACACTCACAGGGCATGTACAGCACGAGGTTAGATAGATATTAAAGCTCCCTCGACATGGTCCCATCAAACTCTCCCAGGGCAGGTACAGCACGGGTTAGATACAGAGTAAAGCTCCCTCTACACTGTCCCATCAAACACTCCCAGGGCAGGGACAGCACGGGTTAGATACAGAGTAAAGCTCCCTCTACACTGTCCCCATCAAACACTCCCAGACCAGGTACAGCACGGGTTAGATACAGAGTAAAGCTGCCTCTACACCGACCCGTCAAACACTCCCAGGGCAGGTATAGCACGGGGTTAGATACAGAGTAAAGCTCCCTCTACACTGTCCATCAAACACTCCCAGGGCAGGTACAGCACGGGGTTAGATACAGAGTAAAGCTGCCTCTACACTGTCCCATCAAACACTTCCAGGGCAGGTACAGCACGGGTTAGATAGAGTAAAGCACCCTCGATACTGTCCCATCAAGCACTCCCAGGGCAGGTACAGCACGGGTTAGATACAGAGTAAAGCTCCCTCTACACTGTCCCATCAAACACTCCCAGGGCAGTTACAGCACGGGGTTAGATACAGAGTAAAGCTCCCTCGACACTGTCCCATCAAACACTCCCAGGGTAGGGACAGCACGGGTTAGATACAGAGTAAAGCTCCCTGTATACTGTCCCCATCAAACACTCCCAGAGCAGGTACAGCACGGGTTAGATACAGAGTAAAGCTCCCTCTACACTGTCCCATCAAACATTCCCAGGGCAGGTACAGCACGGGTTAGATACAGAGTAAAGCTCCCTCTACACTGTCCCATCAAACACTCCCAGGGCAGGTACAGCACAGGTTAGATACAGAGTAAAGCTCCCTCTACACCAACCCATAAAAACACTCCCAGGGCAGGTACAGCACGGGGTTAGATACAGAGTAAAGCTCCCTCTACACCAACCCATAAAAACACTCCCAGGGCAGGTACAGCACGGGGTTAGATACAGAGTAAAGCTCCCTCTACACTGTCCCATCAAACAATCCCAGGGCAGGTACAGCACGGGTTAGATACAGAGTAAAGCTCCCTCTACGCTGTCCCATCAAACACTCCCAGGGCAGGTACAGCACGGGTTAGATACAGAGTAAAGCTCCCTCTACACTGTCCCATCAAACACTCCCAGGGCAGGTACAGCACGGGTTAGATACAGAGTAAAGCTCCCTCTACACTGTCCCATCAAACACTCCCAGGGCAGGTACAGCACGGGTTAGATACAGAGTAAAGCTCCCTCTACACTGTCCCATCAAACACTCCCAGGACAGGTACAGCACGGGTTAGATACAGAGTAAAGCTCCCTCTACACTGTCCCATCAAACACTCCCAGGGCAGGTACAGCACGGGTTAGATATAGAGTAAAGCTCCCTCTACATTGTCCCATCAAACACTCCCAGGGCAGGTACAGCACGGGTTAGATACAGAGTAAAGCTGCCTCTACACTGTCCCGTCAAACACTCCCAGGGCAGGTACAGCATGGGTTAGATACAGAGTAAAGCTCCCTCTACACTGTCCCATCAAACACTCCCAGAGCAGGTACAGCACAGGTTAGATACAGAGTAAAGCTCCCTCTACACTGTCCCATCAAACACTCCCAGGGCAGGTACGGCACGGGTGAGATACAGAGTAAAGCGCCCTCTACACTGTCCGATCAAACACTCCCAGGGCAGGTACAGCACCGGGTAGATACAGAGTAAAGCTCCATCTACACTGTCCCATCAAAGACTCCCAGGGCAGGTACAGCACGGGGTTAGATACAGAGTAAAGCTCGCTCTACACTGTCCCATCAAACACTCCCAGGGCAGGAACAGCATGGTTTAGAAACAGAGTAAAGCTCCCTCTACACTGCCCCATCAAACACTCCCAGGGCAGGTACAGCACGGGTTAGATACAGAGTAAAGCTTCCTCTACACTGTCCCCATCAAACACTCCCAGGGCAGGTACAGCACGGGGTTAGACACAGAGTAAAGCTCCCTCTACACTGTCCTATCAAACACTCCCAGGCAGGTGCAGCACGGGTTAGATACAGAGTAAAGCTTCCTCTACACTGTCCCCATCAAACACTCCCAGGGCAGGTACAGCACGGGGTTAGACACAGAGTAAAGCTCCCTCTACACTGTCCCATCAAACACTCACAGGGCAGGTACAGCACGGGGTTAGATACAGAGTAAAGCTCCCTCTACACTGTCCCATCAAACACTCCCAGGGCCGGTACACCACGGGTTAGATACAGAGTAAAGCTCCCTCTACACTGTCCCATCAAACACTTCCAGGGCCGGTACACCACGGGTTAGATACAGAGTAAAGCTCCCTCTACACTGTCCCATCACACACTCCCAGGGCAGGTACAGCACGGATTAGATACAGAGTAAAGCTCCCTCTACACTGTCCCATCAAGCACTCCCAGGGCAGGTACAGCACGGGTTAGATACAGAGTAAAGCTCCCTCTACACTGTCCCATCAAACACTCCCAGGGCAGGTACAGCACGGGGTTAGATACAGAGTAAAGCTCCCTCTACACTGTCCCATCAAACACTCCCAGGGCAGGTACAGCACGGGGTTAGATACAGAGTAAAGCTCCCTCTACACTGTCCCATCAAACACTTCCAGGGCCGGTACACCACGGGTTAGATACAGAGTAAAGCTCCCTCGATACTGTCCCATCAAGCACTCCCAGGGCAGGTACAGCACGGGTTAGATACAGAGTAAAGCTCCCTCTACACTGTCCTATCAAACACTCCCAGGGCAGTTACAGCATGGGGTTAGATACAGAGTAAAGCTCCCTCTACACTGTCCCATCAAACACTCCCAGGGTAGGGACAGCACGGGTTAGATACAGAGTAAAGCTCCCTCTATACTGTCCCCATCAAACACTCCCAGAGCAGGTACAGCACGGGTTAGATACAGAGTAAAGCTCCCTCTACACTGTCCCATCAAACACTCCCAGGGCAGGTACAGCACGGGTTAGATACAGAGTAAATCTCCCGCTACACTGTCCCATCAAACACTCCCAGGGCAGGTACAGCACGGGGTTAGATACAGAGTAAAGCTCCCTCTACACTGTCACATCAAACACTCCCAGGGCAGGTACAGCCCGGGTTAGATACAGAGTAAAGCTCCTGCTGCACTGTCCCATCAAACACTCCCAGGGCAGGTACAGCACGGGGTTAGATACAGAGTAAAGCTCCCTCTACACTGTCCCATCAAACAATCCCAGGGCAGGTACAGCACGGGTTAGATACAGAGTAAAGCTCCCTCTACACTGTCCCATCAAACACTCCCAGGGCAGGTACAGCACGGGGTTAGATACAGAGTAAAGCTCCCTCTGCACTGTCCCATCAAACACTCCCAGGGCAGGTACAGCACGGGTTAGATACAGAGTAAAGCTCCCTCTACACTGTCCCATCAAACACTCCCAGGGCAGGTACAGCACGGGTTAGATACAGAGTAAAGCTCCCTCTACACTGTCCCATCAAACACTCCCACGGCCCGTACAGCACGGGTCAGATACAGAGTAAAGCTCCCTCTGCACTGTCCCATCAAACACTCCCAGGGCAGGTACAGCACGGGTCAGATACAGAGTAAAGCTCCCTCTACACTGTCCCATCAAACACTCGCTGTCTCTCTCTCTGTCTCTCACTGTCTCTCTCTCTCTCTCTCTCTGTCTCTCTCTCTCTCTCTCTCTCTGTCTCTCTCTCTCTCTCTGTCTCTCACTCTCTCTCTCTGTCTCTCTCTGTCTCTCTCTCTCTCTCTCTCTCTCTCTCCAATTCCAATTCCAATTCAAATGCTTTATTGGCATGAAAGTTTACAGAGAACCATATTGCCAAAGCTTACATAGCAAAAAGGTACAGTTTTCCAACATTCTGTAGGTGTCAATCGATTTGACATTTGTTGGGTACATACAATATTACTTTTAAACAATATTAATTTTAAACAGTCTTTGTACTTCATTTGGTACGTTCAATATTAATTTTAAACAGTCTTAATTTTAAACAGTCCTCAGGTTGTGACATGTTGTTACATATTTGGCCCCAAGGTATGGTCTGTCTCCTTCTCCTAGGACTAATCTCAATTTTGACAGGTCATCCAATTCCTTGAAATTTGGGGTTGTTTGGCTTAGCTTGTTGAATAATATGTTTCTTGATGTGTTGAATTTTTCGCATTTTAGGAGGAAATGCATCTCTGTTTCAACCTCGCCGGCCAGACATTGATCGCATATTCTATTCTCTCTAGGCTGCCAGGATTTCTTGTATCTGCCTTTTTCAATTTCCAGTTGGTGGTCGCTTAGTCTGTACCTGGTGAGGGTCTGTCTCTGTTTTGTGTCTCTGATGGTCGTGAGGTAGTCTGCCAGTTTATATTCTCTTTTTAGGGCCCGGTAACATTCTAATCTGCTTTGGCTTTCGGTTATTTTGTTCCAATGTTCCAGGTAGGTTTCTTTGCATTTTTTAATGATTTGGTTCACTCGGATTGGTGTTTGGACGGCTGTGTTGGTCTGGGGCTGGTCAGGGTCCGGCTGAGTACTTAGTTTCAGTAGCAGCTGACTCAGGGGACTCTTTTCTGGGTTTAGCTCTTGGGTCTGAAAGGCTTTGAAATGAAGGGTGTCTGGGGAGCTAGATTTGAGGTGATTTAGGAAGTTTAGTGCTCGTTTTTGGATGTTTATTATCAGTGGGTATCTGCCTAGTTCGGCTCTGCATGCATTTGTTGGCGTTTTTCTTTGGGTGCGAAGGATGTTTCGGCAGAATTCTGCATGTAGGGCTTCTATTGTGTGTTTTTCCCATTTAGTGTAGCTTTGGTGATTTAGCGGGCCCCATACTTCACTACCGTACAGTGCAATGGGCAGGATTATGCTGTCAAATATTTTGAGCCAGATTTTGATTGGGATTTGGATGTTGTAGAATTTTCTTTTTATTGCATATAGGGCTCTTCGTGCTTTTTCTTTTAGTGCATTCACTGCTATGCTGAAGCTCCCTGATGCTGTAATAGTTAGACCAAGGTAGGTGTAGCTCATAGTGTGTCCTATAGTGGTATCACTGAGGGTAAACTGGTATTTGTTTTCCTGACATCTGGGCCTTTTTTGAAAAATCATGATGTTGGTTTTCTTTAGATTTACTGTTAGAGCCCAATTTTGGCAGTATTTGTCAAGTAGGTCTAGTTGTTGCTGTAATCCCTGTTCTGTGGGAGACAGCAGAACCAGGTCGTCCGCATAGAACAGGGATTTCACTTCTCCATCCAGGAGACGGAGACCTGGTGACTCGCTTTGCTCCAGCATGTCTGCTAATTCATTTATGTATATGTTGAACAGGGTCGGGCTCAAATTGCAGCCCTGCCGGACGCCTCTTCTCTGGGTGAAGAAATCGGTGCGTTTGTCTCCAATTTTGACCCCGCATTTGTTTTTCAGATACATTGATTTAATAAGGTCATAGACTTTGCCCCCTATTCCACACTGAAGAAGTTTATAATAGAGCCCTTCGTGCCATATAGAGTCAAAGGCTTTCTTGAAGTCGATGAAACAGGCGAATATTTTCCCATTTTTTGTTTGGTGTATATGTTTTTCAATGAGGGTGTGAAGGGTATAGATATGGTCGGCGGTGCGGTGTTTTGGAAGAAAGCCTATTTGGTTTTTTCTGAGGATATTATGTTTGTTAAGAAAATCAAGTAATCTACTATTTAGAATACTGCAGAATAACTTCCCTAGACAACTGTTGACACAGATGCCGCGGTAGTTATTTGGGTCTGATTTGTTTCCACTTTTATATATGGGGGAGATTAGTCCTTGGCACCAGATATCGGGAAAACAGCCTGAACGTAATATGATGTTGAATAATTTGAGTACCGCACCCTGCATCTCCATATTGCTGAACTTGAGCATTTCATTTTTGATGTTGTCTGGGCCACAGGCTTTCTTTAGGTGGAGAGATTTTGTTTTTGTGGCCAGTTCTTTCCATGTGATTGGGGAGTCTAGAGGGTTTTGGTTGTCTTTAATTGTTGCTTCTAATGTGTGGAGTTTTTTCTGTGACCTGATGTTGACTTGGGTTTGTTTCGTTTACTGGGATGTCTTTGTAGAGGTTTTCAAAATGTGTTCTCCAGATGTCGCCATCTTGGATTGGTAATGCTTG
>NC_140998.1:216067042-216124439 GCF_052327205.1 Somniosus microcephalus | reverse complement strand
TGTAGGGGCTGGAGGAGGTTACAGAGATAGGGAGGGTTGTAGGGGGCTGGAGGAGGTTACAGGTACAAGGAGGGTTGTAGGGGCTTGAGGAGGTTACAGAGATAGGGAGGGTTGTAGGGGCTGGAGGAGGTTACAGAGATAGGGAGGGTTGTAGGGGCTGGAGGAGGTTACAGAGATAGGGAGGGTTGTAGGGGGCTGGAGGAGGTTACAGAGATAGGGAGGGTTGTAGGGGGCTGGAGGAGGTTACAGAGATAGGGAGGGTTGTAGGGGCTGCAGGAGTTTACAGAGATAAGAAGGGTTGTAGGGGGCTGGAGGAGGTTACAGAGATAGGGAGGGTTGTAGGGGCTGGAGGAGGTTACAGAGATAGGGAGGGTTGTAGGGGCTGGAGGAGTTTACAGAGATAGGGAGGGTAGCAGGGGCTGGAGGAGTTTACAGAGATAGGGAGGGTTATAGGGGGCTGGAGGAGGATACAGAGATAGGGAGGGTTGTAGGGGCTGGAGGAGGTTACTGAGATAGGGAGGGTTGTAGGGGGCTGGAGGAGGTTACAGAGATAGGGAGGGGTGTCGGGGCTGGAGGAGGTTACAGAGATAGGGAGGGTTGTCGGGGCTGGAGGAGGTTACAGAGATAGGGAGGGTTGTAGGGCTGGAGGAGGTTACAGAGATAGGGAGGGTTGTGGTGCTGGAGGAGGTTACAGAGATAGGGAGGGTTGTAGAGGGCTGGAGGGGGTTACAGAGATAGGGAGGGTTGTAGGGGCTGGAGGAGGTTACAGAGATAGGGAGGGTTGTAGGTGCTGGAGGAGGTTACAGAAATAGGGAGGGTTGTAGGGGCTGGAGGAGGTTACAGAGATAGGGAGGGTTGTCGGGGCTGGAGGAGGTTACAGAGATAGGGAGGGTTGTAGGGACTGGAGGAGGTTACAGAGATAGGGAGCGTTGTAGGGGCTGGAGGAGGTTACAGAGATAGGGAGGGTTGTCGGGGCTGGAGGAGGTTACAGAGATAGGGAGGGTTGTCGGGGCTGGAGGAGGTTACAGAGATAGGGAGGGTTGTAGGGGGCTGGAGGTAGTTACAGAGATAGGAAGGGTTGTAGGGGCTGGAGGAGGTTACAGAGATAGGGAGGGTTGTAGGGGCTGGAGGAGGTTACAGAGATAGGGAGGGTTGTAGGGGCTGGAGGAGGTTACAGAGATAGGGAGGGTTGTAGGGGCTGGAGGAGGTGACAGAGATAGGGAGAGTTGTAGGGGCTGGAGGAGGTTACAGAGATAGGGAGGGTTGTAGGGGCTGGAGGAGGTTACAGAGATAGTGAGTGTTGTGGGGGCTGGAGGAGGTTACAGAGATAGGGAGAGTTGTAGGGGCTGGAGGAGGTTACAGAGATAGGGAGGGGCGAGGCCATGGAGGGGTTTGAAGGTGAGGATGATAATTTTGAAATCGAGGCGTTGCTCAAACGGGAGCAACAGAGGGGGTGATGGGTGAACGGGACTGGGTGCGAGTTAGGACACGGGGCAGCAGAGTTTGGATGACCTCAAATTTACAGAGAGTGGAAGCTGGGAGGCCGGGCAGAGGGACGTTCGAATAATCAAAGCCCAGAGCTAACAAAGGCATGAGGAGCTCAGGCAAGGGGCGGAGACGGGCGATGTTATGAGCCCTGATTTATCTGCCCTGGGACAGTGTAGAGGGAGCTTTACTCTGTATCTAACCCCGTGCTGTACCTGCCCTGGGAGTGTTTGATGGGACAGTGTAGAGGGGGCTTTACTCTGTATCTAACCCGTGCTGTACCTGCCCTGGGAGTGTTTGATGGGACAGTGTAGAGGGAGCTTTACTCTGTATCTAACCCGTGCTGTACCTGCCCTGGGAGTGCTTGATGGGACAGTGTAGAGGGAGCTTTACTCTGTATCTAACCCATGCTGTACCTGCCCTGGGAGTGTTTGATGGGACAGTGTAGAGGGAGGTTTACTCTGTATCTAACCCGTGCTGTACCTGCCCTGGGAGTGTTTGATGGGACAGTGTAGAGGGAGCTTTACTCTGTATCTAACCCATGCTGTACCTGCCCTGGGAGTGTTTGATGGGACAGTGTAGAGGGAGCTTTACTCTGTATCTAACCCGTGCTGTACCTGCCCTGGGAGTGTTTGATGGGACAGTGTAGAGGGAGCTTTACTCTGTATCTAACCCGTGCTGTACCTGCCCTGGGAGTGTTTGATGGGACAGTGTAGAGGGAGCTTTACTCTGTATCTAACCCATGCTGTACCTGCCCTGGGAGTGTTTGATGGGACAGTGTAGAGGGAGCTTTACTCTGTATCTAACCCGTGCTGTACCTGCCCTGGGAGTGTTTGATGGGACAGTGTAGAGGGAGCTTTACTCTGTATCTAACCCCGTGCTGTACCTGCCCTGGGAGTGTTTGATGGGACAGTGTAGAGGGAGCTTTACTCTGTATCTAACCCGTGCTGTACCTGCCCTGGGAGTGTTTGATGGGACAGTGTAGAGGGAGCTTTACTCTGTATCTAACCCCGTGCTGTACCTGCCCTGGGAGTGTTTGATGGGACAGTGTAGAGGGAGCTTTACTCTGTATCTAACCCGTGCTGTACCTGCCCTGGGAGTGTTTGATGGGACAGTGTAGAGGGGGCTTTACTCTGTATCTAACCCCGTGCTGTACCTGCCCTGGGAGTGTTTGATGGGACAGTGTAGAGGGAGCTTTACTCTGTATCTAACCCGTGCTGTACCTGCCCTGGGAGTGTTTGATGGGACAGTGTAGAGGGGGCTTTACTCTGTATCTAACCCCGTGCTGTACCTGCCCTGGGAGTGTTTGATGGGACAGTGTAGAGGGAGCTTTACTCTGTATCTTACCCCGTGCTGTACCTGCCCTGGGAGTGTTTGACGGGACAGTGTAGAGGGAGCTTTACTCTGTATCTTACCCCGTGCTGTACCTGCCCCGGGAGTGTTTGATGGGGCAGTGTAGAGGGAGCTTTACTCTGTATCTAACCCCGTGCTGTACCTGCCCTGGGAGTGTTTGATGGGACAGTGTAGAGGGAGCTTTACTCTGTATCTATCCCCGAGCTGTACCTGCCCTGGGAGTGTTTGATGGGACAGTGTAGAGGGAGCTTTACTCTGTATCTAACCCATGCTGTACCTGCCCTGGGAGTGTTTGATGGGACAGTGTAGAGGGAGCTTTACTCTGTATCTAACCTGTGCTGTACCTGCCCTGGGAGTGTTTGATGGGACAGTGTAGAGGGAGCTTTACTCTGTATCTAACCCGTGCTGTACCTGCCCTGGGAGTGTTTGATGGGACAGTGTAGAGGGAGCTTTACTCTGTATCTAACCCCGTGCTGTACCTGCCCTGGGAGTGTTTGATGGGACAGTGTAGAGGGAGCTTTACTCTGTATCTAACCCGTGCTGTACCTGCCCTGGGAGGGTTTGATGGGACAGTGTAGAGGGAGCTTTACTCTGTATCTAACCCATGCTGCACCTGCCCTGGGAGTGTTTGATGGGACAGTGCAGAGGGAGCTTTACTCTGTATCGAACCCTGTGCTGTACCTGCCCTGGGAGTGTTTGATGGGACAGTGCAGAGGGAGCTTTACTCTGTATCTAACCCGTGCTGTACCTGCCCTTGGAGTGTTTGATGGGACAGTATCGAGGGAGCTTTACTCTGTATCTAACCCGTGCTGTACCTGCCCTGGGAGGGTTTGATGGGACAGTGTAGAGGGAGCTTTACTCTGTATCTAACCCCGTGCTGTACCTGCCCTGGGAGTGTTTGATGGGACAGTGTAGAGGGAGCTTTACTCTGTATCTAACCCCGTGCTGTACCTGCCCTGGGAGTGTTTGATGGGACAGTGTAGAGGGAGCTTTACTCTGTATCTAACCCGTGCTGTACCTGCCCTGGGAGGGTTTGATGGGACAGTGTAGAGGGAGCTTTACTCTGTATCTAACCCTGTACTGTACCTGCCCTGGGAGTGTTTGATGGGGCAGTGCAGAGGGAGCTTTACTCTGTATCTAACCCGTGCTGTACCTGCCCTGGGAGTGTTTGATGGGACAGTATCGAGGGAGCTTTACTCTGTATCTAACCCGTGCTGTACCTGCCCTGGGAGTGTTTGATGGGACAGTGTAGAGGGAGCTTTACTCTGTATCTAACCCGTGCTGTACCTGCCCTGGGAGTGTTTGATGGGACAGTGTAGAGGGAGCTTTACTCTGTATCTAACCAGTGCTGTACCTGCCCTGGGAGTGTTTGATGGGACAGTGTAGAGGGAGCTTTACTCTGTATCTAACCCCGTGCTGTACCTGCCCTGGGAGTGTTTGATGGGACAGTGTAGAGGGAGCTTTACTCTGTATCTAACCCGTGCTGTACCTGCCCTGGGAGGGTTTGATGGGACAGTGTAGAGGGAGCTTTACTCTGTATCTAACCCTGTGCTGTACCTGCCCTGGGAGTGTTTGATGGGACAGTGTAGAGGGAGCTTTACTCTGTATCTAACCCGTGCTGTACCTGCCCTGGGAGGGTTTGATGGGACAGTGCAGAGGCAGCTTTACTCTGTATCTAACCCCGTGCTGTACCTGCCCTGGGAGTGTTTGGTGGGACAGTGTAGAGGGAGCTTTACTCTGTATCTAACCCCGTGCTGTACCTGCCCTGGGAGTGTTTGATGGGACAGTGTAGAGGGAGCTTTACTCTGTATCTAACCCGTGCTGTACCTGCCCTGGGAGGGTTTGATGGGACAGTGTAGAGGGAGCTTTACTCTGTATCTAACCCCGTGCTGTACCTGCCCTGGGAGTGTTTGATGGGACAGTGTAGAGGGAGCTTTACTCTGTATCTAACCCCGTGCTGTACCTGCCCTGGGAGTGTTTGATGGGACAGTGTAGAGGGAGCTTTACTCTGTATCTAACCCGTGCTGTACCTGCCCTGGGAGGGTTTGATGGGACAGTGTAGAGGGAGCTTTACTCTGTATCTAACCCGTGCTGTACCTGCCCTGGGAGTGTTTGATGGGACAGTGTAGAGGGAGCTTTACTCTGTATCTACCCCGTGCTGTACCTGCCCTGGGAGTGTTTGATGGGACAGTGTAGAGGGAGCTTTACTCTGTATCTAACCCGTGCTGTACCTGCCCTAGGAGTGTTTGATGGGACAGTGTAGATGGAGCTTTACTCTGTATATAACCCGTGCTGTACCTGCCCTAGGAGTGTTTGATGGGACAGTGTAGAGGGAGCTTTACTCTGTATCTAACCCGTGCTGTACCTGCCCTGGGAGTGTTTGATGGGACAGTGTAGAGGGAGCTTTACTCTGTATCTAACCCGTGCTGTACCTGCCCTGGGAGTGTTTGATGGGACAGTGTAGATGGAGCTTTACTCTGTATATAACCCGTGCTGTGCCTGCCCTAGGAGTGTTTGATGGGACAGTGTAGAGGGAGCTTTACTCTGTATCTAACCCGTGCTGTACCTGCCCTGGGAGTGTTTGATGGGACAGTGTAGAGGGAGCTTTACTCTGTATCTAACCCGTGCTGTACCTGCCCTGGGAGTGTTTGATGGGACAGTGTAGAGGGAGCTTTACTCTGTATCTAACCCGTGCTGTACCTGCCCTGGGAGTGTTTGATGGGACAGTGTAGAGGGAGCTTTACTCTGTATATAACCCGTGCTGTACCTGCCCTAGGAGTGTTTGATGGGACAGTGTAGAGGGAGCTTTACTCTGTATCTAACCCGTGCTGTACCTGCCCTGGGAGTGTTTGATGGGACAGTGTAGATGGAGCTTTACTCTGTATATAACCCGTGCTGTACCTGCCCTAGGAGTGTTTGATGGGACAGTGTAGATGGAGCTTTACTCTGTTTATAACCCGTGCTGTACCTGCCCTAGGAGTGTTTGATGGGACAGTGTAGATGGAGCTTTACTCTGTATATAACCCGTGCTGTACCTGCCCTAGGAGTGTTTGATGGGACAGTGTAGAGGGAGCTTTACTCTGTATCTAACCTGTGCTGTCCCTGCCCTGGGAGTGTATGACGGGGCAGTGTAGAGGGAGCTTTACTCTGTATCTTACCCGTGCTGTACCTGCCCTGGGAGTGTTTGATGGGACAGTGTAGAGGGAGCTTTACTCTGTATCTAACCCGTGCTGTACCTGCCCTAGGAGTGTTTGATGGGACAGTGTAGAGGGAGCTTTACTCTGTATCTAACCCCGTGCTGTACCTGCCCTAGGAGTGTTTGATGGGACAGTGTAGAGGGAGCTTTACTCTGTATCTAACCCGTGCTGTACCTGCCCTAGGAGTGTCTGATGGAACAGTGTAGAGGGAGCTTTACTCTGTATCTAACCCCGTGCTGTACCTGCCCTGGGAGTGGAATGCCACCGTGTGGTGTGTGCAGTCCCCTGAAACAACGGTAACTCGGAAGAGGAACTTTTAACAGTAAGAAAATCCACGAGGATCTATTTAATCAGCTTCCCATTGCAGAGGGATTGCCTATCTCATCCTCTTCCAATCACTTGCGCTGGTGCTAATTAATAGCTTTCAATCGGATCTAAGTACATCTGATACCGTGAGCCTCTTACACAATCTTACTTTTAAATATTGTCCTGTCAGTCAGTATGACTTCACTCTCCAGTCTCAATAGCAATCTCATTGTTGCTCTGTGCCAACCGTAGCTGAGAGGGATTAGCGCTCTCTCTCTCTCACTCGCCGCAGAGTCAGAAGGTCGTGGGTCCGAGCCCTCACTCCAGAGAATTCACCCCCATAATCCAGGCCGGCACTCCCCAGTGTCAGTGCTGAGGGAGCGCCGCACTGTCGGAGGGGCAGTCCTGAGGGAGTGCCGCACTGTCGGAGGGGCAGTACTGAGGGAGCGCCGCACTGTCGGAGGGGCAGTACTGAGGGAGCGCCGCACTGTCGGAGGGACAGTACTGAGGGAGCGCCGCACTGTCGGAGGGTCAGTACTGAGGGAGCGCCGCACTGTCGGAGGGGCAGTACTGAGGGAGCGCCGCACTGTCGGAGGGACAGTACTGAGGGAGCGCCGCACTGTCGGAGGGGCAGTACTGAGGGAGCCCCGCACTGTCGGAGGGGCAGTACTGAGGTAGCGCCGCACTGTCGGAGGGGCAGTACTGAGGGAGCACATAAGAACATAAGAAATATGAGCAGGAGTCGGCCATTTGGCCCCTCGAGCCTGCTCCGCCATTCAATAAGATCATGGCTGATCTTCTACCTCATCTCCACTTTCCTGCACTATCCCCATATCCCTTGATTCCCTTAATATTCAAAAATCTATCGATCTCTGTCTTGAATATACTCAAAGACTGAGCCTCCACAGCCCTCTGGGGCAGAGAATTCCAAAGATTCACCGCCCTCTGAGTGAAGAAATTCCTCCTCATCTCAGTCCTAAATGGCCGACCCCTTATTCTGAGACTGTGACCCCTGGTTCTAGACTCCCCAGCCAGGGGAAACATCCCCCCTGCATCTACCCTGTCAAGCCCTGTAAGAATTTTGCATGTTACAATGAGATCACCTCTCATTCTTCTAAACTCGAGAGAATATAGGCCTAGTCTACTCAATCTCTCCTGATAGGACAATCCCCCCATCCCAGGAACCAGTCTGGTGAACCTTCGTTGCACTCCCTCTATGGCAAGTATATCCTTCCTTAGGTAAGGAGACCAAAACTGTCCACAATACTGCCGGTGTGGTCTCCCCAGGGCCCTATATAATCGCAGTAAGACGTCTTTACTCTTATACTCAAATCCTCTTGTAATAAAGGCCAACATACCAGTTGCTTTCCTAATTGCTTGCTGTACCTGCCTGTTAACTTTCAGTGATTCGTGTACAAGGACACCCAGGTCCCTCTGAACACCAACATTTCCCAATCTCTCACCGTTTAAAAATCCTCCTGTTCCTGTGTAACAGGCTCGAGGGGCTGAATGGGCCTCCTCCTCTTCCTGTGTAACAGGCTCGAGGGGCTGAATGGGCCTCCTCCTGTTCCTGTGTAACAGGCTCGAGGGGCTGAATGGCCTCCTCCTGTTCCTGTGTAACAGGCTCGAGGGGCTGAATGGGCCTCCTCCTGTTCCTGTGCAACAGGCTCGAGGGGCGGAATGGGCCTCCTCCTGTTCCTATGGTAACATGCACGAGGGGCTGAATGGGCCTCCTCCTGTTCCTGTGTAACAGGCTCGAGGGGCTGAATGGGCCTCCTCCTGTTCCTGTGTAACAGGCTCAAGGGGCTGAATGGGCCTCCTCCTGTTCCTGTGTAACAGGCTCGAGGGGCTGAATGGGCCTCCTCCTGTCCCTGTGTAACAGGCTCGAGGGGCTGAATGGGCCTCCTCCTGTTCCTGTGTAACAGGCTCGAGGGGGCTGAATGGGCCTCCTCCTGTTCCTGTGTAACAGGCTCGAGGGGGCTGAATGGGCCTCCTCCTGTTCCTGTGTAACAGGCTCGAGGGGCTGAATGGGCCTCCTCCTGTTCCTATGTAACAGACTCGAGGGGGCTGAATGGGCCTCCTCCTGTTCCTGTGTAACAGGCTCAAGGGGCTGAATGGGCTTCCTCCTGTTCCTGTGTAACAGGCTCGTGGGGCTGAATGGCCTCCTCCTGTTCCTGTGTAACAGGCTCGAGGGGCTGAATGGGCCTCCTCCTGTTCCTGTGTAACAGGCTCGAGGGGCTGAATGGCCTCCTCCTGTTCCTGTGCAACAGGCTCGAGGGGCGGAATGGGCCTCCTCTTGTTCCTATGGTAACATGCACGAGGGGCTGAATGGGGCTATTCCTGTTCCTGTGTAACAGGCTCGAGGGGGCTGAATGGGCCTTTCCCTGTTCCTATGTAACAGACTCAAGGGGGCTGAATAGGCCTCCTCCTGTTCCTGTGTAACAGGCTCAAGGGGCTGAATGGGCCTCCTCCTGTTCCTGTGTAACAGGTTCGAGGGGCTGAATGGGCCTCCTCCTGTTCCTGTGTAACAGGCTCGAGGGGCTGAATGGGCCTCCTCCTGGTCCCGATAAATGGGCTCTGAATTGTGGGGATTCCACAGCCTTCAGCTGAACAAAAGCAGCGGAGCCTTAATCAAATCTTTTGTCGGAAAGGTAATCTCCAATTTGATCTAATTTGAAGCTAAACTATCCCCTTTGATCTCAGGAGCCAGGGCAGAAATCTGGCACGAGAGGCAACTCATTAATCAGTTGCTGCTTCACTGTTGTGCTTTCTTTGGCAGATCACTGGGGGATCCCCATCTCGCCGTTCACTCTCCCTGTCACACTTCACATCTCTCCCTGGAGTGACCGCATTCAGTTCTGGGGCACCGCTCCTCGGGAACAACAGCTTCTAATTATCCCGCGCCTTTAACGTAGTAAAACGTCCCGTAGGCGCTTCACAGGAGCGATTATCAGACAAAATTTCTGACAGCGAGACACATCAGGAGATATTAGGAGAGGCGGCCAAAAGCTGGGTCAAAGAGGTCGGTTTTAAGGAGCGTCTTAAAGGAGGAGAGAGAGGCGGAGAGGTTTAGGGAGGGAATTCCAGAGCTCGGGGCCCAGGCGGCTGAAGGCACGGCCGCCAATGGTGGAGCGATGGAAATCGGGGGATGCGCAAGAGGCCGGAACTGGAGGAGCACCGAGGTCTCGGAGGGCTGTAGGGCCTGGAGGAGGTTACGGAGATAGGGAGGGTTGTAGGGGCTGGAGGGGGTTACAGAGATAGGGAGGGTTGTAGGGCTGGAGGAAGTTACAGAGGTAGGGAGTGTTGTAGGGGCTGGAGGAGGTTACAGAGATAGGGAGGGTTGTAGGGGCTGGAGGAGGTTACGGAGATAGGGAGGGTTGTATGGGCTGGAGGAGGTTACGGAGATAGGGAGGGTTGTAGGGGGCTGGAGGAGGTTACAGAGATAGGGAGGGTTGTAGGGGGCTGGAGGAGGTTACAGAGATAGGGAGGGTTGTAGGGGGCTGGAGGAGGTTACAGAGATAGGGAGGGTTGTAGGGGGCTGGAGGAGGTTACAGAGATAGGGAGGGTTGTAGGGGCTGGAGAAGGTTACAGAGATAGGGAGGATTGTAGGTGGCTGGAGGAGGTTACAGAGATAGGGAGGGTTGTAGGGGCTGGAGGAGGTTACAGAGATAGGGAGGGTTGTAGGGGCTGGAGGAGGTTATAGAGATAGGGAGGGTTGTCGGGGCTGGAGGAGGTTACAGAGGTAGGGAGGGTTGTAGGGGCTGGAGGAGGTTACAGAGATAGGGAGGGTTGTCGGGGGCTGGAGGAGGTTACAGAGATAGGGAGGTTTGTAGGGGCTGGAGGAGGTTACAGAGGTAGGGAGGGTTGTAGGGGGCTGGAGGAGTTTACAGAGATAGGGAGGGTTCTGGGCTGGAGGAGGAGACAGAAATAGGGAGTGGGCAAGGAGGCCGTGGAGGGATTTGCAAACGAGGATGTGAATTTTGAAATCGAGGCGTTGCCAAACCAGGAGCCAATGTCGTTCAGCGAGCACAGCGGGTGATGGGTGAACGGGACTCGGTGCGAGTTAGGACACGGGGCAGCAGGGTTTTGGATGAGCTCAGGGTTACGTAGGGTGGAATGTGGGAGGCCGGCCAGGAGTGTGTTGGAATAGTCAAGTCTGGAGGTAACAAAGGAATGGATGAGGGTTACAGCACAAGAGGCCATTCGGCCCGTCGAGCCCGTGCCGCCTCTCTGCAAGAGCACTTCAGCCAATCCCACTCCCCCGCCCTTTCCCCGTAACCCTGCAAAAAATTTTCCTTCAGATACTTATCCAATTCCCTTTTGAAAGCCACGATTGAATCTGCCTCCACCGCCCTTTCAGCAGCGCATTCCAGATCCTAACCACTCGCTGCGTAAAACAGTTTTTCCTCATGTCGCCTTTGGTTGTCCTACCAATCGCCTTAAATCTGTGTCCTCTGGTTCTCGACCCTTCCGCCAATGGGAACAGTTTCTCTCTATCTACTCTGTCCAGACCCCTCATGATTTTGAACACCTCTATCAAATCTCCCCTTAACCTTCTCTGCTCTAAGGAGAACAACCCCAGTTTCTCCAGTCTCTCCACATCACTGAAGTCCCTCATCCCTGGGACCATTCTGGTCAATCTCCTCCTTAACCTTCTCTGCTCTAAGGAGAACAACCCCAGCTTCTCCAGTCTCTCCACATCACTGAAGTCCCTCATCCCTGGGACCATTCTGGTCAATCTCCCCTTAACCTTCTCTGCTCTAAGGAGAACAATCCCAGCTTCTCCAGTCTCTCCACATCACTGAAGTCCCTCATCCCTGGGACCATTCTGGTCAATCTCCCCTTAACCTTCTCTGCTCTAAGGAGAACAACCCCAGCTTCTCCAGTCTCTCCACATCACTGAAGTCCCTCATCCCTGGGACCATTCTGGTCAATCTCCCCTTAACCTTCTCTGCTCTAAGGAGAACAACCCCAGCTTCTCCAGTCTCTCCACATCACTGAAGTCCCTCATCCCTGGGACCATTCCGGTCAATCTCCTCCTTAACCTTCTCTGCTCTAAGGAGAACAACCCCAGCTTCTCCAGTCTATCCCACATCACTGAAGTCCCTCATCCCTGGGGACCATTCTGGTCAATCTCCCCTTAACATTCTCTGCTCTAAGGAGAACAACCCCAGCTTCTCCAGTCTCTCCACATCACTGAAGTCCCTCATCCCTGGGACCATTCTGGTCAATCTCCCCTTAACCTTCTCTGCTCTAAGGAGAACAATCCCAGCTTCTCCAGTCTCTCCACATCACTGAAGTCCCTCATCCCTGGGACCATTCTGGTCAATCTCCCCTTAACCTTCTCTGCTCTAAGGCGAACAACCCCAGCTTCTCCAGTCTCTCCACATCACTGAAGTCCCTCATCCCTGGGACTATTCTGGTCAACCTCCCCTTAGCCTTCTCTGCTCTAAGGCGAACAACCCCAGCTTCTCCAGTCTCTCCACATCACTGAAGTCCCTCATCCCTGGGACCATTCTGGTCAATCTCCCCTTAACCTTCTCTGCTCTAAGGAGAACAACCTCAGCTTCTCCAGTCTCTCCACTTCACTGAAGTCCCTCATCCCTGGAACCATTCTGGTCAATCTCCCCTTAACCTTCTCTGCTCTAAGGAGAACAACCCCAGCTTCTCCAGTCTCTCGACACACTGAAGTCCCTCATCCCTGGGGACCATTCTGGTCAATCTCCCCTTAACCTTCTCTGCTCCAAGGAGAACAACCCCAGCTTCTCCAGTCTCTCCACATCACTGAAGTCCCTCACCCTTGGGGACCATTCTGGTCAATCTCCTCTTAACCTTCTCTGCTCGAAGGAGAACAACCCCAGCTTCTCCAGTCTCTCCACATCACTAAAGTCCCTCATCCCTGGGACCATTCTGGTCAATCTCCTCTTAACCTTCTCTGCTCTAAGGAGAACAACCCCAGCTTCTCCAGTTCTCTCCACATCACTAAAGTCCCTCATCCCTGGGACCATTCTGGTCAATCTCCTCTTAACCTTCTCTACTCTAAGGAGAACAACCCCAGCTTCTCCAGTCTCCTCCACATCACTGAAGAACAAGGTGTGGAGATGCCGGAGTTGGACTGGGGTGGACAAATGTAAAAAGTCACACAACACCAGGTTATAGTCCAACAGCTTTTATTTGAAATCACAAGCTTTCGGAGCGCTGCTCCTTCTTCAGGTGAAGTGGAGAAATGCATAAAGACACAGCTTATATAGTCAGAGAATCATGTCAGATGTTTACAGGTAACCTTTCCAACTTGCCATTTATCACACCTCGGCAGAGAGATAATCACAGCAGTCAAAGGTGTGAATGGTGTCCAAACAGGTCAGTCAGGGAAACAATTACATCAAAGAACAATGAGGTGGGGTCACAAGGGGTCAAATATTGCAGATGCTGGGGGTCTGTATGAAAAACAAAAAAAACAGACAAAAAACATTTTTTTTTTTTTTTTTTTTGGCTGGAAATCACAGCAGGTCCGGCCGCATCTGTGTAGAGAGAACAAGCCAATGTCGACTCGAGTCTGGATGACCCTGCATCAGGTGGGGTTACATGTAGCGTGACATGAACCCAAGATCTCGGTTGAGGCCGTCCTCATGGGTGCGGAACTTGGCTATCAGTTTATTTTGCGTTGTCGTGTGTCTCGAAGGCCACCTTGGAGAATGCTTACCCGAAGATCGGAGGCTGAATGTCCTTGACTGCTGAAGTGTTCCCCGACTGGGAGGGAACACTCCTGCCTGGTGATTGTTGCGCGGTGTCCGTTCATCCGTTGTCGCAGTGTCTGCATGGTCTCGCCGATGTACCATGCTCCGGGGCATCCTTTCCTGCAACGTATGAGGTAGACAACGTTGGCCGAGTCACATGAGTATGTACCATGTACCTGGTGGGTGGTGTCCTCACGTGTGATGATGGTATCTGTGTTGATGATCTGGCATGTCTTGCAGAGGTTGCTGTGGCAGGGTTGTGTGGTGTCATGGTCGCTGTTCTCCTGAAAGCTGGGTAATTTGCTGCGAACGATGGTCTGTTTGAGGTTAGGCGGCTGTTTGAAAGCGAGTAGTGGAGGCGTGGGGATGGCCTTAGCGAGGTGTTCGTCGTCATCGATGACATGTTGAAGGCTGCGAAGAACATGGCGTAGTTTCTCCGCTCCGGGGAAGTACTGGACGACGAAGGGTACTCTGTTGGTTGTGTCCCGTGTTTGTCTTCTGAGGAGGTCTATGCGATTTTTCGCTGTGGCCCGTCGGAACTGTCGATCGACGAGTCGAGCGTCATATCCCGTTCTTACAAGGGCGTCTTTCAGTGTCTGTAGGTGTCCATCGCGTTCCTCCTCGTCTGAGCAGATCCTGTGTATTCGCAGGGCTTGTCCATAGGGGATGGCTTCTTTAACGTGGTTAGGGTGGAAGCTGGAGAAGTGAAGCATCGTGAGGTTGTCCGTGGGCTTGCGGTAGAGTGAAGTGCTGAGGTGTCCGTCTTTGATGGAGATTCGTGTGTCCAGGAATGAGACTGATTCTGAGGAGTAGTCCATGGTGAGTTTGATGGTGGGATGGAACTTGTTGATGTTATCGTGTATCGACTACACGATAACATCAACAAGTTCCATCCCACCATCAAACTCACCATGGACTACTCCTCAGAATCAGTCTCATTCCTGGACACACGAATCTCCATCAAAGACGGACACCTCAGCACTTCACTCTACCGCAAGCCCACGGACAACCTCACGATGCTTCACTTCTCCAGCTTCCACCCTAACCACGTTAAAGAAGCCATCCCCTATGGACAAGCCCTGCGAATACACAGGATCTGCTCAGACGAGGAGGAACGCGATGGACACCTACAGACACTGAAAGACGCCCTTGTAAGAACGGGATATGACGCTCGACTCGTCGATCGACAGTTCCGACGGGCCACAGCGAAAAATCGCATAGACCTCCTCAGAAGACAAACACGGGACACAACCAACAGAGTACCCTTCGTCGTCCAGTACTTCCCCGGAGCGGAGAAACTACGCCATGTTCTTCGCAGCCTTCAACATGTCATCGATGACGACGAACACCTCGCTAAGGCCATCCCCACGCCTCCACTACTCGCTTTCAAACAGCCGCCTAACCTCAAACAGACCATCGTTCGCAGCAAATTACCCAGCTTTCAGGAGAACAGCGACCACGACACCACACAACCCTGCCACAGCAACCTCTGCAAGACATGCCAGATCATCAACACAGATACCATCATCACACGTGAGGACACCACCCACCAGGTACATGGTACATACTCATGTGACCCGGCCAACGTTGTCTACCTCATACGTTGCAGGAAAGGATGCCCCGGAGCATGGTACATCGGCGAGACCATGCAGACACTGCGACAACGGATGAACAGACACCGCGCAACAATCACCAGGCAGGAGTGTTCCCTCCCAGTCGGGGAACACTTCAGCAGTCAAGGACATTCAGCCTCCGATCTTCGGGTAAGCATTCTCCAAGGCGGCCTTCGAGACACACGACAACGCAAAATCGTCGAAGAGAAACTGATAGCCAAGTTCCGCACCCATGAGGACGGCCTCAACAGAGATCTTGGGTTCATGTCACGCTACATGTAACCCCACCTGATGCAGGGTCATCCAGACTCGAGTCGACATTGGCTTGTTCACTCGACACAGATGCGGCCGGACCTGCTGTGATTTCCAGCCAAAAAAAAAAAATGTTTTTTGTCTGTTTTTTTGTTTTTCATACAGACACCAGCATCTGCAATATTTGACCCCTTGTGACCCCACCTCATTGCTCTTTGATGTAATGTTTCCCTGACTGACCGGTTTGGACACCATTCACACCTTTGATTGCTGTGATTATCTCTCTGCCGAGGTGTGATAAATGGCAGTTGGAAAGGTTACCTGTAAACATCTGACATGATTCTCTGACTATATAAGCTGTGTCTTTATGCATTTCTCCACTTCACCTGAAGAAGGAGCAGCGCTCCGAAAGCTTGTGATTTCAAATAAAGCTGTTGGACTATAACCTGGTGTTGTGTGACTTTTTACTGAAGAACAAAGGGGAGAATTGGTAAAGATTTGAGGGGTCAGGATCTGAGCCTCTGGGTGGCCAGAGTTGCCCCCTCTGCACCCTTGGCATTGATATGGCAGAAGGAATGTTACACTTAGACTCAACCCTGGTGAAGTAGGTACAAGAAAATCAACAATGCTCACACTCCTGGTCTCCATCCAACTCCCTGAAAACTGTCGGAGGGGCAGTACTGAGGGAGCGCCGCACTGTCGGAGGGGCAGTACTGAGGGAGAGCCACACTGTCGGAGGGGCAGTACTGAGGGAGCGCCGCACTGTCGGAGGGGCGGTACTGAGGGAGCGCCGCACTGTCGGAGGGGCAGTACTGAGGGAGCGCTACACTGTCGGTGGGGCAGTACTGAGGGAGCGCCACACTGTCGGAGGGGCAGTACTGAGGGAGCGCCACACTGTCAGAGGGGCAGTGCTGAGGGAGCCCTGCACTGTCGGAGGGGCAGTGCTGAGGGAGCACTGCACTGTCGGAGGGGCAGTACTGAAGGAGCGCCGCACTGTCGCAGGGGCAGTACTGAGGGAGCGCTGCACTGTCGGAGGGGCATACATAAGAACATAAGAAATAGGAGCAGGAATAGGCCACTTGGCCCCTCGAGCCTGCTCCGCCATTTATGATCATGGCTGATCTTGGGCTCAAAGCCACTTCCCTGCCCGCTCCCCATAACCCTTCACTCCCTTATCGTTCAAGTATCTGTCTATCTCCACCTTAAATGTATTTAATGACCCAGCCTCCACAGCTCTCTGGGGCAGAGAATTCCACAGATTTACGACCCTCTGGGAGAAGAAATTCCTCCTCATCTCAGTTCTAAAAGGCCGACCCCTTATTCTGAGACTTTGCCCCCGAGTTCTAGATTTCCCCACGAGGGGAAACATCCTCTCTGCATCTACCCTGTCGAGCCCCCTCAGTATCTTATATGTTTCAATAAGATCACCTCGCATTCTTCTAAACTCCAATGAGTATAGGCCCAACCTGCTCAACCTTTCTTCATAAGTCAACCCCCTCATCTCTGGAATTAACCCAGTGAACCTTCTCTGAACTGCCTCCAATACAAGTATATCCCTCCTTAAATAAGGAGGCCAAAACTGTACGCAGTACTCCAGGTGTGGTCTCACCAACGCCCTGTACAGTTGTAGCAGGACTTCCCTACTTTTATACTCCAACCCCCTTGCAATAAAGGCCAACATTCCATTTGCCTTTTTGATTACTTGCTGTACCTGCATGCTAACTTGTTGTGTTTCATGCACAAGGACCCGCAGGTCCCTCTGAACTGTAGCATTTTGTAATCTCTCCATTTAAATAATAATTTGCTTTTTTATTTTTCCTGCCAAAGTGGATAACCTCGCACTTTCCCACATTATACTCCATCTGCCAAATGTTTGCCCACTCACTTAGCCTGTCTATATCCCTTTGCAGGTTCTTTGAGTCCTCTGCACAACTTGCTTTCCCACCCATCTTTGTATCATCCGCAAACTTGTCTACATTACACTCGGTCCCTTCATCCTAGTCATTAATGTAGATTGTAAATAGTTGAGGCCCCAGCACCAATCCCTGTGGCACCCCACTAGTTACCGTTTGCCAACCGGAAAATGACCCATTTATCCCGACTCTCTGCTTTCTGTTAGTTAGCCAATTCTCTATCCATGCTAATATATTACCCCCAACTCTGTGAGTGCTTATCTTGTGCAGTAACCTTTTATGTGGCACCTTATTGAACGCCTTCTGGAAATCCAAATACACCACATCTACTGGTTCCCCTTTATCCATCCTGCTCGTTACATCCTCAAAGAACTCCAGCAAATTTGTTAAACATGATTTCCCTTTCATAAAACCATGCTGACTCTGCTTGACTGCATTATGATTTTCCAAATGCCCTGCTGCTGCTTCCTTAATGAAGGACTCCAGCATTTTCCCAACGACAGATGTTAGGCTAACTGGTCTATAGTTTCCTGCTGTCTGTCTCTCTCCTTTCTTAAATAGGGGCGTTACATTTCCGGTTTTCCAATCCGCTGGGACCTCTCCAGAATCCAGAGAATTTTGGTATATTGCAACCAATGCATCCACTATCTCTGCAGCCACTTATTTTTAAGACCCTGGGATGCAGGCCATCTGGTCCAGGGGACTTGTCATCTTTTAGTCCCATTATTTTACCGAGTACTATTTCCTCAGTGACAGTGATTGTCTTTAGTTCCCCCCTCCCTGTGGCCCCTTGATTATCCATTATTGGGATGTTGTTAGTGTATTCTACCATGAAGACAGATACAAAATATTTGTTCAGAGTCTCTGTCATTTCCCCGTTCCCCATTATTAATTCCCCAGTCTCATCCTCCAAGGGACCAACGTTTACTTTAGCTACTCTCTTCCTTTTTATATACCTGTAGAAGCTCTTACTATCTGTGTTAATATTTCTTGCTAGTTTACTCTCATAATTCATCTTCTCTCTATTATTTTTTTAGTCATCCTTTACTGTTTTTTTTAAATTTCCCAATCCTCTGGTCTCCCACCAATCTTGGCAACATTGTATGCCTTCGTTTTCAATTGTATACCATCCTTTACTTCCTTAGTTAGCCACGGATGGTGCTCCCTTCTCTTAAAATCTTTCTTTCTCACTGGAATATATTTTTGTTGAGAATTATGAAATATCTCCTTAAATGTCCGCCACTGCATTTCAACTGTCTTACCCTTTAATTTGTTTTTCCAGTCCACTTTAGCCAGTTCTGCCGTCTTGCCATTATAATTGGCTTTGTTTAAGATCAGGACACTGGTTTGAGATACAACTTTCTCACCCTCCAACTGAATTTGAAATTCAACCATGCTATGATCACTCTTTCCTAGAGGATCCTTTGCTGTGATATCATTTATTAATTCTGTCTCATTACACAGTACCAGATCCATGCATGCTCCCTGTTTGGTTCCATTACATACTGTTCTAGGAGGGGGCAGTACTGAGGAAGCGCCGCATGGTCGGAGGGGCAGTACTGAGGGAGCGCCGCTTCATCGGAGGGGCAGTACTGAGGGAGCGCCGCACTGTGGGAGGGGCAGTACTGAGGGAGCGCCGCACTGACGGAGGGGCAGTACTGAGGGAACGCCGCATTGTCAGAGGGGCAGTACTGAGGGAGCGCCGCGCCGTCGGAGGGGCAGTACTGAGGGAGCGCCGCACTGTCGGAGGGGCAGTACTGAGGGAGCGCCACACTGTCGGAGGGGCAGTACTGAGGGAGCGCCGCACCGTCGGAGGGGCAGTACTGAGGGAGCGCCGCACTGTCGGAGGGGCAGTACTGAGGGAGCACCGCACTGTCGGAGGGGCAGTACTGAGGGAGCGCTGCACTGTCGGAGGGGCAGTACTGAGGGAGTACCGCACCGTCGGTGGAGCAGCACTGAAGGAACGCTGCACTGTCCAGAGATGCCGTCTTTCAGATGAGACGTTAAACCGAGGCCCCTTCTGCTCTCTCAAGTGAAGGTGAAAGATCTCACAGGCACTCTTTCGAAGAAGAGCAGGGGGGTGTTCTCCCCGGTGTCCTGGGGCCAATATTTATCCCTCAACCAACATCACTAAAAAACACACGATCCAACTCATTATCACATTGCTGTTTGTGGGAGCTTGCTGTGCGCAAATTGGCGTTTCCTACATTACAACAGTGACCACACTTCAGAAAAAGTACTGCATTGAAGAGCTTTGGGACGTCCTGGGGTAGTGAAAGGCGCTATAGAAAAGCAAGAGTCATCTTCCTTTTTGCATGCACAGCGCTGTACATCAAGCCGAGGCCTAGAGGAGATGTCATCCGCGATTGATGAGGGTTGTCTCTCCGGGACTGAGCACTTAACAGTAAGAGAGTGGATGGAGGGAGCTGACTGGGACGGGCCAGGAAATAACGAAATGGTTTAATCAGCGGGAAGTGCAGTCTTCAGAGCCCAAAGTCCTCAATCAAGCCCCCTCACCGTCCAAAGCCATTAGCAAATAGCAAACCAGTTTCTAGGACAGTATCTGCGCCGTCATCGTTCCAGCCTCTGCCAGTTCAGGGCGAGTTTCCAGGCGTAACGTTAGCCCGCTAATCTGGCCGCCTCGCCACACAAAAACCAGCAGTGGTCAAGGTCGACCGTGACCTCCTGCACTGCCCCCAACGCCTGCTTACCCGGCTGGACACTGCAAGACCACCAGGTCTGTCTTGGGTCAGGGTACTCGGGGTTACCAAGGAAGGCTCGGTAGAGGGGAGCTTCTCCAGTAAAGAGAAGGCTGAGGGGTGACCTGATAGAGGGCTTTAAGATTATGATAGAGTTTCGATAGGTTAGACGTAGAGAAGATGTTTCCACTTGTGGGGGAGACCAGAACTAGGGGCCATCAATATAAGAGAGTCACTGATAAATCCAATAGGGAATTCAGGAGAAACTTCTTTCCCCAGAGAGTGGGGAGAATGGGGAACTCGCTACCACAGGGAGTGGTTCAGGCGAAGAGCAGAGATACATTTAAGGGGAAGCTGGATAAACACACGAGGGAGAAAGGAATAGAAGGATATGGTGATGGGGTGAGATGAAGAGGGGTGGGAGGAGGCTGGTGTTGATGGGGGGAGATGAAGAGGGGTGGGAGGAGGCTGGTGTTGATGGGGTGAGATAAAGAGGGGTGGGAGGAGGCTGGTGTTGATGGGGTGAGATGAAGAGGGGTGGGAGGAGGCTGGTGTTGATGGGGTGAGATGAAGAGGGGTGGGAGGAGGCTGGTGTTGATGGGGTGAGATGAAGAGGGGTGGGAGGAGGCTGGAGTTGATGGGGTGAGATGAAGAGGGGTGGGAGGAGGCTGGAGTTGATGGGGTGAGATGAAGAGGGGTGGTAGGAGGCTGGTGTTGAAGGGGTGAGATGAAGAGGGGTGGGAGGAGGCTGGTGCTGATGGGGTGAGATGAAGAGGGGTGGGAGGAGGCTGATGTTGAGGGGGTGAGATGAAGAGGGGTGTGAGGAGGCTGGTGTTGACAGGGTGAGATGAAGAGAGGTGGGAGGAGGCTGGTGTTGATGGGGTGAGATGAAGAGGGGTGGGAGGAGGCTGTTGTTGACGGGGTGAGATGAAGAGGGGTGGGAGGAGGCTGGTGTTGATGGGGTGAGAAGAAGAGGGGTGCGAGGAGGCTGGTGTTGACGGGGTGAGGTGAAGAGGGGTAGCAGGAGGCTGGTGTGGATGGGGTGAGATGAAGAGGGGTGGGAGGAGGCTGGTGATGATGGGGTGAGATGAATAGGGGTGCGAGGAGGCTGGTGTTGATGGAGTGAGATGAAGAGGGGCGGGAGGAGGCTGGTGTGGAGCATAAACACCGGCACGGACCAGATGGGCCGAATGGCCTCTTTCTGTGCCGTATATCCTATGTAAAAAACAACTGGAGTCTCGTGCTACCAACCAATCAGAACCTCTCACACTGGCTTGGCGATACCGTACTGCTTTAGGATATATCTTCGCCATATGTGTTTAGCAAGGGCCGCCAGTGTTGGCCAACTACAATGCACCTCCCCCCACCCCCCACCCCCCCGACGAACACAAACAGATGGCCAACTGTAAGAACACACTCCGCCCCTTCAAAGACTCAAGGTTGGTCGGCGTAAGTAAATATGCCGAGACGAACGCCATCGAAACAACCAAAAAACATCTCAGTCACCACAAGCTTCACGATGACAGCCCCCCGCAATCCAAAGAGGTGGCCAACCGTAACCGTATCTGAAGCACGTGAGAGCTGACCAGCCAAAGAAGCGCCAAGTATCGGATGCATAGAAACATAGAAACATGGAAGATAGGAGCAGGAGTAGGCCACTCGGCCCTTCGAGCCTGCTCCGCCATTCAATGAGATCATGGCTGATCATCCAAATTCAGTACCCTGTCCCTGCCTTCTCCCCATATCCCTTGATCCCTTTAGCCTCAAGAAATATATCCAACTCTTTCTTGAATATATTTAATGAACTGGCCTCCACCACCCTCTGTGGCAGAGAATTCCACAGGTTCACCACTCTCTGGGTGAAGAAGTTCCTCCTCATTTCAGTCCTAAATGTCCTACCCCTTATCCTTAGACTATGACCCCTGGTTCTGGACTCCCCGGCCATCCAAAACATCCTTCCTGCATCTCGTCTGTCCAGACCTGACAGAATTTTATAGGTTTCGATGAGATCCCCTCTCAATCTTCTAAACTCCAGTGAGTATAAGCCCAATCGACCCAATCTCTCCTCATACGTCATTCCTGCCATCCCAGGTGTCAGCCTGGTGAATCTTCGCTGCACTCCCTCCATGGCAAGAACGTCCTTCCTCAGGTAAGGTGACCAAAACTGCACACAATACTCAAGATGCGGTCTCACCAAGGCCCTGTACAACTGCAGCAAGACATCCTTGTTCCTGTACTCGAACCCTCTTGTTACGAAGGCCAACATACCATTTGCCTTCTTAACCGCCTGCTGCACCTGCATGCTTGGTTCCGAACGCTCGCGCCCGGATCTCCTCAAAGGGGCGAACGCAACCGGTTTGACTGCGGTTAGCAGGACCGCTGGCCCGGCCCAGAAGGCATAGAAACATAGAAGATAGGAGCAGGAGTAGGCCATTCGGCCCCTCGAGCCTGCTCCGCCATTCAATGAGATCATGGCTGTTCTTCGACCTCATCTCCACTTTCCTGCACTATCTCCATATCCGTTGATCCCTTAATATCCAAAAATCTCTCGATCTCAGCCTTGAATATACTCAACGACTGAGCCTCCACAGCCCTCTGGGGCAGAGAATTCCAAAGATTCACCGCCCTCTGAGTGAAGAAATTCCTCCTCATCTCAGTCCTCAATGGCCGACCCCTTATTCTGAGACTGTGACCCCTGGTTCGCGACTCCCCCGCCAGGGGGAAACAACCTCTCAGCATCGACCCTGTCAATCCCTCTATGAATTTTATACGTTTCAATGAGATCACCTCTCATTTGTTTTTTCTTCTCCACTCTCCTCTCTGACTTGCTTCTTTCCTCCCCGTCCCTCCTTCCTACCTCCTGCCCCTCTCCTCTCCCCTTCCTTCTGCCCCCCCTCCCCTCAGCTTTACACAGTGTTTACAGCACAGAAACAGGCCCTCGACCGTGTCCGTTCTATCTCCCGCACTTCTGCTCTCGCCCCTTCCCCTCCCTCCCAGAACCAGGATAGGGTTCCTCTTGTCCTCACCTTTCGCCCCACCAGCCTCCACATTCAACGGATCACCATCCACGTGAATCTCGAAAACCCCAATATCCTTCCTATAACGTGGACCCCAACACTGTACACAGTCCCCCAACTGTGTACCCATTTACAAGGACGATACCAGAACTGCGAGGATATACCCATCAGGAAAGGCTGAACAGGCTGGGGCTCTTTGGCTGAGGGGCGACCATATACTTGCCATAGAGGGAGTGCAACGAAGATTCACGAGATTGATTCCTGGGATGGCGGGACTGTCGTATGAGAAGAGATTGAGTAAACTAGGCCTGTATTCTCTTGAATTCAGAAGAATGAGAGGGGATCTCATTGAAGCATACAAAATTATTACAGGGCTTGATAGGGTGGATGCTGGGAGAATGTTTCCCTTGGCTGGGGAGTCTAGAACCAGGGGCCACAGCCTCAGGATAAAGGGTAGGCCATTCAGGACTGAGATGAGAAGAAATTTCTTCACTCAGAGGGTGGTGAATCTTTGGAATTCTCTACCCCAGAGGGCTGTGGAGGCTCAGTCATTGGGTATATTCAAAACAGAAGTCGATAGATTTCTGACTAGTCAGGGCATCAAGGGATACGGCGATAGGGCCGGTGAATGGAGTTGAGGCAGAAGATCGGCCATGATCTCATTGAATGGCGGAGCAGGCTCGAGGGGCCGAATGGCCGACCCCTGCTCCTATTTCTTAGGTTCTCATGTTCTAATGAAATACAAATACAAAAGGGGGAGAAATCCGATATCGCCCTGTTTGGGGCACCAAAACTTTAAAAGTTGAAGAATTGGCGTCAGGAGCTAATAAAGAGAGAGATGAATTATGACAGTAAACTGGTAAGAAATATTAAAACAGAAAGTAAGAGCTTCCATCTATCTATATATATAAAAAGCGGTTGGTTTGTCTGTCTGTCTGTCTGTCTGTCTGTTTGTCTGTCTGTCTGTCCGCTATACACTCAAAAGTTATAGAGCGTACCTATACGTATGTTATATCAAAAGAAAGGTTATGATCAGGGGAGTCTAATAGGCGTATTTACTTTTTGGTCAGACAAAAATTGTTCGGACACTAGACAAAAAACGTTCAAAAATCCGCTCATTAGTGGTTGACCAATCCTACCGCTCATTAGCGTTGAGTGACGTGATGGTGGACCAATCCTACAGTTCAGTGACCTGATCGTTGACCAATCGGTGCGTCACAGGCGGGACCTAATCTTGCAGCCTCTCGAAACTTCACCGCCATTTTTTCATCCCCACAGCGACAGCACCAACCAAACAAACCCCCACATTGCGGCTCCGGGAGCGGGAGGTGAGTCGGGGGTCACTCGGGCCGGGCCTCACAACCGCTCGGCCCGAGACACAGAGCGGGCGGGGGAGCGTCAGCGGCCGGGCGTAAACCGCATAACCCGCGGCGCGGCTCCCGGCCGCACCAGCAGCTCAGCTGGGGTCCGTCTCGGCCCCACAGCCCGGCCGGGCCTGAAGCGCTAGGCCCCGCACGACCACGCTCAATTTTCAAAGACCTTCCCCGGGTGCCAAAAGAGGGGGAGGGAGGGAGAGGGAGAGAGGGGACAGACAAGGGCAGGGAGAGAGATGGGGGGGAGAGAGAGAGAGGGGGCAGGGAGAGAGATGGGCACGGAGAGAGGGGGGAGGGACAGAGAGAGGGTCACGGAGGGAAAGAGTGACACAGAGTGCAGGAGCGGCAGCACCCACCCATAAACCGCGCGGCCCAAAAAAGCCCTGGCAACGCCGGGCCCCCCCAGCTAGTAGGTATATAAAAAGGAAGAGAGTAGGTAAAGTAAACGTTGGTCCCTTAGAGGATGAGACTGGGGAATTAATAATGGGGAACAGGGAAATGGCAGAGACTCTGAACAAATATTTTGTATCTGTCTTCACTGTAGAAGACACTAACAACATCCCAATAATGGATAATCAAGGGGCCAGAGGGAGGGGGGAACTAAAGACAATCACTATCACAAAGGAAATAGTACTTGGTAAAATAATGGGACTAAAAGACGACAAGTCCCCTGGACCAGATGGCTACATCCCAGGGAGTTAAAGAAGTGGCTGCAGAGATAGTGGATGCATTGGTTGCAATATACCAAAATTCCCTGGACTCTGGAGAGGTCCCAGCGGATTGGAAAACCGCAAATGTAACACCCCTATTTAAGAAAGGAGGGAGACAGAAAGCAGGAAACTATAGACCAGTTAGCCTAACATCTGTCGTTGGGAAAATGCTGGAGTCCTTCATTAAGGAAGCAGTAGCAGGGCATTTGGAAAATCATAATACAGTCAAGCAGAGTCAGCATGGTTTTAGGAAAGGGAAATCATGTTTAACAAATTTGCTGGAGTTCTTTGAGGATGTAACGAGCAGGGTGGTCAAAGGTGAACCAGTGGATGTGGTGTATGTGGATTTCCAGAAGGCATTCGATAAGGTGCCACATAAAAGGTTACTGCATAAGATAAGCACTCACGGAGTTGGGGGTAATATATTGGCATGGATAGAGGATTGGCTAACTAACAGAAAGCAGGGAGTCGGGATAAATGGGTCATTTTCCGGTTGGCAAACAGTAACTAGTGGGGTGCCACAGGGATCGGTGCTGGGGCCCCAACTATTTACAATCTACATTAATGACTTGGATGAAGGGACCGAGTGTAGTGTAGACAAGTTTGCGGATGATACAAAGATGGGTGGGAAAGCAAGTTGTGCAGAGGACTCAAAGAACCTGCAATGGGATATAGACAGGCTAAGTGAGTGGGCAAACATTTGGCAGATGGAGTATAACGTGGGAAAGTGTGAGGTTATACACTTTGGCAGGAAAAATAAAAAAGCAACTTATTATTTAAATGGAGAGAGATTACAAAATGCTACAGTTCAGAGGAACCTGGGGGTCCTTGTGCATGAAACACAAAGTTAGCATGCAGGTACAGCAAGTAATCAAAAAGGCAAATGGAATGTTGGCCTTTATTTCAAGCCGCTGAGAGCAAGACACTCCCGTCTGGGACTGTACGGCCTGTGTGTGTGTCTCAGTATCAGCTCCTGTACATGTACAGCACACACAGCGGGTAAAAGGGAACGATTCACTCCCGTCTGGGACTGTACGGCCCGTGTGTGTGTGTCTCAGTGTCAGCTCCTGTACATTGTACAGTACACACAGTGGGTAAAAGGGAACGATTCACTCCCGTCTGGGACTGTACGGCCCATGTGTGTGTGTCTCAGTGTCAGCTCCTGTACATGTACAGCACACACAGCGGGTAAAAGGGAACATTTCACTCCCATCTGGGTCTGTACGGCCCGCGTGTGTGTCTCAGTGTCAGCTCCTGTACATTGTACAGTACACACAGCGGGTAAAAGGGAACGATTCACTCCCATCTGGGACTGTACGGCCCGTGTGTGTGCCTCAGTATCAGCTCCTGTACATGTACAGCACACACAGTGGGTAAAAGGGAACGATTCACTCCCGTCTGGGACTGTACGGCCCGTGTGTGTGTCTCAGTGTCAACTCCTGTACATTGTACAGTACACACAGCGGGTAAAAGGGAACGATTCACTCGCGTCTGGGACTGTACGGCCCGTGTGTGTGTGTCTCAGTGTTGGATCCTGTACATTGTACAGCACACACAGCGGGTAAAAGGGAATGATTCACTCGCGTCTGGGACTGTACGGCCGGCGTGTGTGTGTCTCAGTGTTGGCTCCTGTACATTGTACAGCACACACAGCGGGTAAAAGGGAACGATTCACTCGCGTCTGGGACTGTACGGCCCGCGTGTGTGTCTCAGTGTCAGCTCCTGTACATTGTACAGGACACAAAGCGGGTAAAAGGGAACGATTCACTCCCGTCTGGGACTGTATGGCCCGTGTGTGTGTCTCAGTGTCAGCTCCTGTACATGTACAGTACACACAGCGGGTAAAAGGGAACGATTCACGCCCGTCTGGGACTGTACGGCCCGCGTGTGTGTGTGTCTCAGTGTTGGCTCCTGTACATTGTACAGTACTAAACAGCAGGTAAAAGGGAACGATTCACTCCCGTCTGGGACTGTACGGCCCGTGTGTGTGTGTCTCAGTGTTGGCTCCTGTACATGTACAGTACACACAGCGGGTAAAAGGGAACGATTCACGCCCGTCTGGGACTGTACGGCCCGCGTGTGTGTGTCTCAGTGTTGGCTCCTGTACATTGTACAGTACTAAGCAGCAGGTAAAAGGGAACGATTCACTCCCGTCTGGGACTGTACGGCCCGTGTGTGTGTGTGTCTCAATGCCGGCTCCCTAAGAGGCACAGGAGGAGGCCATTCGGCCCATCGTGCCTGTGCCGGCTCCTTGAAAGAGCTCTCCAAATGAATCCCACTTGCCCCCTTGCTCGTTCCCCGTAGCCCTGCAATCATTTCACCCGATCGAGTATTGAACCGGTTCCCCCCTTGCGAAAGATGGCGGCTGAATTGTGAGCCCCCGCAACCGGCTCGTCCCAGATCGCAAGGGCTCGGCGAAAGAATAAATCCCGCAGCCCGCATGCACGCACGCCCCGCCTCCTCTTACCGAGCCGCTTGCCAGGGGGGAGTGTGGGCAGCGGGGCTGGGGAGGAGATAAGACTGGAAAAACACACTCTGTGCAAAATCCCACTGCGTGATTTGTCACATCTCAGCTCCTGGCAAGGGAAGAAAATACAGAATCCCAATGACGAGGGGAGCCTGACAAGGGGGTTAAACATCACCCATGGGGGCTCGATCAAGCGTGAAGGGTGGGTGGGGGGGGGCGTCCCAAGATCACCCCCCACCCCTGGAACAGAAAGCCCAAAAACCCACAGCAAACATCATTTACAATCAACCCTATCATCCCAGTGCCTTCTTTATAAATGACAGCATCTGCAAACTACATTCCCTTGCAAACCCCTCACCATCCGATTGCATTCGCTAACTGATGCCCTTATCTGATTTAAACACTTATTAACAAACCCCAACCCCCACCTCCTCTCCTTCCCTGCAGAATAAGAGACAAGGGCATTTAATATGTCGAGCATGTCACTCTCTCACGACTGAACACAGCCCATTCAACTGTGTGTGTGTGTGCAACTATATATTCGTGCATTAAGTCTTATGTGTGTAAATAAATATAGATGCATGCATTAAGTCTTGTGTGTGTGCAAATATATAGATGCATGCAATAAGTCTTGTGTGTGTGCAAATATATATATATGCATGCTTTAAGTCTTGTGTGCAAATATATATATATGCATGCATGCATTAAGTCTTATGTGTGTGCAAATATATCTATAGATGCATGCATTAAGTCTATGTGTGTGCAAATATATATAGGTGCATGCAATAAGTATTAGTATTCTAGTCAAGAGACTGCAGCAAATAAATACAGAATGCATTTGCAATACCTTGTAAAATAAGAGATAGGGCAATCCACAAGCCGCAGAAACGATGCATATTTTTCTCTCGCCTCCCTTTATTCCCTCGGTCGCACTTTGTGTGTGTGTGTGTCTCGTTTTCTTTCCCCCCTCTCAAGAAATCCGTTTGCAAAAGAACCGACTGCCCCTCAGTATTGCAAAGCGTTGCATCGCATTGCCTGGGTTGGATGCAGAAGCCAGCAAGCGAAAGAGAGAGAGAGGAGGAAGAGGAGGAGGGAGGGAGGGAGGATTTGCTTTTTTTTGATTGACAGGCAGCAGATCCGGGCTTTGCCGGGATGGCAGCTTTCCAAATGAGTAGGCAAGCTGCAAAAAAAAATCTGCAGCAGAGAGTCAAGGGGTGGGGGGGTGGTGGTGGGAGTTTGGCATCATTATGCCTGCCCCCTCCTCGGGTGCAATTCAATTCTCTCGCATGCAAATCTTTCGTGCATCTGCTGCAGGGGAAAATAATGTCACATGCAACCTTGTCGCAGTGAAATCCGGTTGGAAAAATTGCACGCCTGCTACATAGAAACATAGAAGATAGGAGCAGGAGTAGGCCATTCGGCCCCTCGAGCCTGCTCCGCCATTCAATGAGATCATGACTGATCATCCAAATTCAGTACCCTGTCCCTGCCTTCTCTCCATATCCCTTGATCCCTTTAGCCTTAAGAAATATATCCAACTCCTTCTTGAATATATTTAATGAATTGGCCTCAACTGCCTTGTGTGGTAGAGAATTCCACAAGTTCACCACTCTCTGGGTGAAGAAATTCCTCCTCATCTCTGTCCTAAATGACTTACCCCTTATCCTTAGACTGTGACCCCTGGTTCTGGACTCCCCCGCCATCGGGAACATCCTTCCTGCATCTAGTCTGTCCAGTCCTGTCAGAATTTTATAAGTTTCAATGCGATCCCCTCTCAATCTTCTAAACTCCAGTGAGTATAAGCCCAATCGACCCAAACTCTCCTCATACGTCATTCCTGCCATCCCAGGTATCAGTCTGGTGAATCTTCGCTGCACTCCCTTCATGGCAAGAACATCCTTCCTCAGATAAGGCGACCAAAACTGCACACAATACTCAAGGTGTGGTCTCACCAAGGCCCTGTACAACTGCAGCAAGACATCCTTGCTCCTGTACTCGAACCCTCTCGCTACGAAGGCCAACATACCATTTGCCTTCTTAACCGCCTGCTGCACCCGCATACTTACCTTCAGCGACTGGTGCACAAGGACACCCAGGTCTCGTTGCACTTCCCCTTCTCCCAATCTATTGCCATTCAGATAATAATCTGCCTTCCTGTTTTTGACACCAAAGTGGATAACCTCGCATTTGTCCACGTTATATTGCATCTGCCATGCTTCTGCCCAATCACCCAACCTGTCCAAATCATACTGGAGTTTCTCGGCATCCTCCTCACAGCACACACGCCCACCCAGCTTTGTGTCGTCTGCAAACTTGGAGATATGACATCTAGTTCCCTTGTCTAGATCATTAATATATATTGTGAATAGCTGGGGTCCAAGGACCGATCCCTGCGGTACCCCACTAGTCACTGCCTGCCACTTGGAAAAAGACCCGTTTATTCCAACTCTTTGCTTCCTGTCGGCCAACCAGTTCTCTATCCAAGTCAGTACCTTGCCCCCAATCCTATGTGCCTTAACTTTACACGCTAATCTCTTATGCGGGACTTTATCGCAGGTCTTCTGAAAGTCCAAATACACCACATCCACTGGTTCTCCCTTATCTATTCTACCAGTTACATCCTCAAAAAATTCCAGTAGATTATATTACCAGTTATATTATATTACCGGTTGGAAAAATTGCACCCCCGTTATGTTACCTGGGGGTATATGTGCACAAATCGTTGAAGGTGGCAGGGCAGGTTGTAGAAAGCGGTCAAAAAAGTCCACGGGATCCCGGGCTTCATAAATAGAAATGGGCTGGATTTTGATACGGGAGGCGTGTAGGAGGCGGGGCTACAACTTTCGGCGGTGTAGTCCCGCCTCCATCGAGTTGTGGCCAACCCACGAGATTTTGACTTGATTGACCTTGTTGAGCCCGCCCAGCGGGCCCAGCGGGCCAATTAAGGGCCACCCGGCAACAGGTGACGTCACAGATTGACATTTCATCTGTCAAGAGCTTTTGACAGATGAAATATCAGCGTTTGACACTTCTTTGAAGCTGTCAAAACACTGACAATCTGTACATTAAGTTAATTCCTTCCTCTCAGAATGATTTAGAGATCTCTCCAGAACAGAAAGCTGAATGCTGCAGATTTTGACAGCTGGCGGCCATTCTGCTTTCTGTGCCGGTGGGATGAGGGACTCCCGGGACCTGAAGGAAGGAAGGCTGTAAAGGTAAGTAAAACTTCTTTAAACACTTTACACACACCAAGCACACTTACCTCTGCACTCATGCACCCATCACTCACCTGAACACCGGACATCTCGAACCCTCCAAGCCCTTCAGCCCGACGGGCCGCCTCGCTAACTTGGCGTGGTTTGGGGCCGTCGGGAATCCCACACTTCTGCAATTAAAAAGAGGGATTAGGCTAAAAACTGCCTGTTAACTACCTGTTAACAGGCAGTTAATTGGCACTAATCCCCTTCATGCCTCGGGGAGGCGGGTCCCAGTGCGGGGCGGGTATCCGCCGCCTGGGAAACTGGCATGGAGGCGGGTTGGGGGCGGGATGGGTTCGCGCCCCCCGATTTCGAGATTTTAACCCCCCCACACGCCTCCAATCCCGCCCCCACGGCCCAATGAGAATCCTGCCCATAGAGTGCAAAAGCAAGGAGGTTATGCTGAACATTTATCAAACACCGGTTCGGCCTCAACTGGAGTATTTGGGTCCAATTCTGGGCCCCACACTTTAGGAAGGACGTCAAGGTTTGAGAGAGGGGGCGGAGAAGATAAAGAAAAGGCTGGCATTTCTCCAGCGCCTTTCCCCACCTCAGGAGGTCGCAATGCGCTTCACAGCCAATGAAGTACTTTTTTTGAAGTGTGGTCACTGTTGTAATGTCAGAAACGCGGCAGCCAACTTGCGCACAGCAAGCTCCCACAACCGGCAATGTGATAAATGACCAGAGCATCTGTTTTTAGTGATGTTGGTTGAGGGATAAATATTGGCCCCAGGACACCGGGGAGAACTCCCCCCTGCTCTTCATCCAATAGTGGACGTGGGATCTTTTACATCCACCTGAGAGAGCAGACGGGGCCTCGGCTTAATGTCTCATCTGAAAGATGGCACCTCCGACAGTGTGGGGCTCCCTCAGTACTGTCCCTCCGACAGTGCGGCGCTCACTCAGTACTGCCCCTCCGACAGTGCGGCGCTCCCTCAGTACTGCCCCTCCGACAGTGCGTCGCTCCCTCAGTACTGCCCCTCCGACAGTGCGGCGCTCCCTCAGCACTGCCCCTCCGACAGTGCGGCGCTCACTCAGTACTGCCCCTCCGACAGTGCGGCGCTCCCTCAGTACTGCCCCTCCGACAGTGCGTCGCTCCCTCAGTACTGCCCCTCCGCCAGTGCGGCGCTCCCTCAGTACTGCCCCTCCGACAGTGTGGGGCTCCCTCAGTACTGTCCCTCCGACAGTGCGGCGCTCACTCAGTACTGCCCCTCCGACAGTGCGGCGCTCCCTCAGTACTGCCCCTCCGACAGTGCGTCGCTCCCTCAGTACTGCCCCTCCGACAGTGCGGCGCTCCCTCAGTACTGCCCCACCGACAGTGCAGCGCTCCCTCAGTACTGCCCCTCCGACAGGGCGGCGCTCCCTCAGTACTGCCCCTCAGACAGTGCGGCACTCCCTCAGTACTGCCCCTCCGACACGGCGGCGCTCCCTCAGTACCGCCCCTCCGACAGTGCGGCGCTCCCTCAGTACTGCCCCTCCGACAGTGCGGCGCTTCCTCAGTACTGCCCCTCCGACAGTGCGGCGCTCCCTCAGTACTGCCCCTCCGACAGTGCGGCGCTCCCTCAGTACTGCCCCTCCAACAGAGCGGCGCTCCCTCAGTACTGCCCCTCCGACAGTGCGGCGCTCCCTCAGTACTGCCCCTCCGACAGTGCGGCGCTCCCTCAGTACTGCCCCTCCGACAGTGCTGCGCTCCCTCAGTACTGCCACTCCGACAGTGCGGCGCTCCCTCAGTACTGCCCCTCCGACAGGGCGGCGCTCCCTCAGTACTGCCCCTCCGACAGTGCGGCGCTCCCTCAGTACTGCCCCTCCGACAGGGCGGCGCTCCCTCAGTACTGCCCCTCCGACAGGGCGGCGCTCCCTCAGTACTGCCCCTCCGACAGGGCAACGCTCCCTCAGTACTGCCCCTCCGACAGTGCGGTGCTCCCTCAGCGCTGCCCCTCCGACAGTGCGGCGCTCCCTCAGTACTGCCCCTCCGACAGGGCGGCGCTCCCTCAGTACTGCCCCTCCGACAGTGCGGTGCTCCCTCAGCGCTGCACTGGAGTCTCCGCCTGTTTTTTTGTGCTCGAGTCTCTGGAGTAGGACTCAAAGCCACAACCTTCTGACTCGGAGGCAGGAGAGAGATAGAGGGAGAACTTCCCACTGGGCCACGGTGAAATTATTCATCACGAAATCCAGTCCGACTGCAACCCAGGGTCAGCTCGCTGCTCCCATTCTTTTGTTATTATTTGGTGGGCTCGAGACATTTCGTTTGATTCTTCTCACCACGTGAGGCCGAGTAGGAGAAGTGATTTACATTCCGGACTATTTTTGTCTCCCGCTTATTGAGAATGTGGCGGGTGGGCGGGGGGATAATCCTGAGCAAAGCTGAATCATTGCTTGGCAAAGCAGCGCTGTGTTAAAGAGGATTCGATTGTGCTGGTTGGACTCTGGCCCAGTCTCCCCCAGCCCACGTGGTGAATCGCGCACAGGCACAGTCCTGCGGAAATGCTTCATACGTGTCTGTCAGGCGACAGCGACAGGATCCCGGGAGGAGGATCGTGCCTCTCGCCCCCGCCTCCCGCTGCTTATTAAGGGCCGTCTCTCTCCAACATCAGTCGCCAGTCGAGTACTGACCTGCAATTGGCCAAATAGAAACATAGAAACAGGGAAGATAGGAGCAGGAGTAGGCCATTCGGCCCCTCGAGCCTGCTCCGCCATTCGGCCCCTCGAGATCATGGCTGATCATCCAAACTTAGTACCCTGTCCCTGCTTTCTCCCCATATCCCTTGATCCCTTTAGCCTTAAGAAATAGATCCAACTCCTTCTTGAATATATTTAATGAATTGGCCTCCACTGCCTTCTGTGGTAGAGAATTCCACAGGTTCACCACTCTCTGGGTGAAGAAATTCCTCCTCATCTCTGTCCTAAATGGCTTACCCCTTATCCTTAGACTGTGACCCCTGGTTCTGGACTCCCCCGACCATCGGGAACATCCTTCCTGCATCTAGTCTGTCAAGTCCTGTTAGAATTTTATAAGTTTCAATGAGATCCCCTCTCATTCTTCTAAACTCCAGCAAGTATAAGCCCAATCGACCCAATCTCTCCTCATACGTCATTCCTGCCATCCCAGGTATCAGCCTGGTGAATCTTCGCTGCACTCCCTCCATGGCAAGAACATCCTTCCTCAGATAAGGCGAACAAAACTGCACACAATACTCAAGGTGCGGTCTCACCAATGCCCTGTACAACTGCAGCAAGACATCCTTGTTCCTGTACTCAAACCCTCTGGCTACGAAGGCCAACATACCATTTGCCTTCTTAACCGCCTGCTGCACCTGCATGCTTACCTTCAGCGACTGGTGCACAAGGACACACAGGTCTCGTTGCACTTCCCCTTCTCCCAATCTATTGCCATTCAGATAATAATCTGCCTTCCTGTTTTGGATAATAACCTGCCTTCCTCGCATTTATCCACATTATATTGCATCTGCCATGCATCTGCGCAATCACCCAACCTGTCCAAATCATACTGGAGTTTCTCGGCATCCTCCTCACAGCACACACGCCCACCCAGCTTTGTGTCGTCTGCAAACTTGGAGATATTACATCCAATTCCCTTGTCTAGATCATTTATATATATTGTGAATAGCTGGGGTCCTCGGACCGATCCCTGCGGTACCCCACTAGTCACTGCCTGCCACTCGGAAAAAGACCCGTTTATTCCAACTCTTTGCTTCCTGTCTGCCAACCAGTTCTCTATCCAAGTCAGTACCTTGCCCCCAATCCCATGTGCCTTAACTTTACACGCTAATCTCTTATGCGGGACCTTATTAAAGTAAAGGTAAGTAAAACTTCTTTAAACACTTTAATGTTAATGGTCCCAAGTCATAGGGCAGGATTCTCATTGGGCCGTGGAGGCGGGATTAGAGGCGTGTGGGGGGGGGGTTAAAATCGCGAAATCAGGGGGCACGAACCCATCCCGCCCCCAACCCGCCTCCATGTCCGTTTCAAAGGAGGCGGGTACCCGCCCCGCGCTGGGACCCGCCTCCCCGAGGCGGGAAGGGGATTAGTGCCAATTAACTGCCTGTTAACAGGTAATTAACAGGCGGTTTTTAGCCTAATCCCTATTTTTATTGCTGAAGTGTGGGATTCCCGACGGATCCAAACCACGCCAAGTTAGCGAGGCGGACCGTCAGGCTGAAGGGCTTGGAGGGGTCGAGATGTCCGGTGTTCAGGTGAGTGATGGGTTCACGAGTGCAGAGGTAAGTGTGTTTGGTGTGCGTAAAGTGTTTAATGGTGTGGAGATGCCGGAGTTGGACTGGGGTGGACAAATGTAAGAAGTCACACAACACCAGGTTATAGTCCAACAGCTTTATTTGAAATCACAAGCTTTCGGAGCGCTGCTCCTTCGTCAGGTGAAGTGGAGAAATGCATAAAGACACAGCTTATATAGTCAGAGAATAATGTCAGATGTTTACAGGTAATCTTTCTAACTGCCATTTATCACACCTCGGCAGAGAGATAATCACAGCAATCAAAGGTGTGAATGGTGTCCAAACAGGTCAGTCAGGAAAACATTACATCAAAGAACAATGAGGTGGGGTCACAAGGGGTCAAATGTTGCAGATGCTGAGGCCTGTATGAAAAACAAAAAAAGACAAAAAACATTTTTTTTTTTGCTGGAAATCACAGCAGGTCCGGCCGCATCTGTGTAGAGAGAACAAGCCAACGACGACTCGAGTCTGGATGACCCTACGTCAGGTGGGGTTACATGTAGCGTGACATGAACCCAAGATCCCGGTTGAGGCCGTCCTCATGAGTGCGGAACTTGGCTATCAGTTTCTGCTCCACGATTTTGCATTGTCGTGTGTCTCGAAGGCCACCTTGGAGAATGCTTACCCGAAGATCGGAGGCTGAATATCCTTGACCTCATTGTTCTTTGATGTAATGTTTTCCTGACTGACCGGTTTGGACACCATTCACACCTTTGATTGCTGTGATTACCTCTCTGCCGAGGTGTGATAAATGGCAGTTAGAAAGATTACCTGTAAACATCTGACATGATTCTCTGACTATATAAGCTGTGTCTTTATGCATTTCTCCACTTCACCTGACAAAGGAGCAGCGCTCCGAAAGCTTGTGATTTCAAATAAAGCTGTTGGACTATAACCTGGTGTTGTGTGACTTCTTACATAAAGTGTTTAAAGAAGTTTTACTTACCTTTACTTCCCTTTACAGCCTTCCTTCCTTCAGGTCTCGGGAGTCCCTCATCTCACCGGCACAGAAAGCAGAATGGCCGCGAGCTGTCAAAAGTTGCAACATTCAGCTTTCTGTTCTGGAGAGATCTCTAAAGCATCCTGAGAGGACGGAATTAACTTGGAGTACAGGTTGTCAGTGTTTGACAGCTTCAAAGAGCTGTCAAATGCTGATATTTCATCTGTCAAAAGCTCTTGACAGATGAAATGTCAATCTGTGACGTCACCTGTTGCCGGGTGGCCCTTAATTGGCCTGCTGAGCCCGCTGGGCGGCCTGAACAAGCTCAATCAAGTCAAAATCGCGTGGGTTGGCTAGAACTCGATGGAGGCGGGACTACAACCCCGAAAGTTGTAGTCCCGCCTCCTACCCTCCTCCTCAAGGAAAATCCAGCCCATAGAGTCATAGAGTTATACAGCAAAGAAAGAGACCACACCTTGAGTATTGTGTGCAGTTTTGGTCGCCTTATCTGAGGAAGGATGTTCTTGCCATGGAGAGAGTGCAGCGAAGATTCACCAGTCTGATACCTGGGATGGCAGGAATGACGTATGAGGAGAGCTTGGGTCGATTGGGCTTATACTCGCTGGAGTTTAGAAGAATGAGAGGGGATCTCATTGAAACTTATAAAATTCTAACAGAACTAGACAGACTAGATGCAGGAAGGATGTTCCTGAAGGCGGGGGAGTCCAGAACCAGGGGTCACAGTCTAAGGATAAGGGGTAAGCCATTTAGGACAGAGATGAGGAGGAATTTCTTCACCCAGAGAGTGGTGAACCTGTGGAATTCTCTACCACACAAGGCAGTTGAGGCCAACTTATTAAATATATTCAAGAAGGAGTTAGATATATTTCTTAAGGCTAAAGAGATCAAGGGATATGGGGAGAAGGCAGGGACAGGGTACTGAGTTTGGATGATCAGCCATGATCTCATTGAATGGCGGAGCAGGCTCGAGGGGCCGAATGGCCTACTCCTGCTCCTATCTTCTATGTTTCTATGGCCTATCGTGTCCGCGTCGGCCATCAAGTCCCGTCTATTCTAATCCCATTTTCCAGCACTTGGTCCGTAGCCTTGTATGCTATGGCATTTCAAGTGCACATCTAAATGCTTCTTGAATGTTGTGAGGGTTCCTGCCTCTACTATCCTTTCAGGCAGTGAGTTCCAGATTCCAACCACCCTCTGGGTGAAAAAGTTTTTCCTCAAATCCCCTCTAAACCTCCTGCCCCTTACCTTGAAACTATGCCCCCTGGTTATTGACCCCTCTACTAAGGGGAAAAGTTCCTTTCTATCTACCCTATCTATGCCCCTCATAATTTTCTACACCTCAATCAGGTCCCCCCTCAGCCTTCACTGCTCTAAGGAAAACAACCCCAGCCTGTCCAGTCTCTCTTCATAGCTGAAGCACTCCAGCCCAGGTAACATCCTGGTGAATCTCCTCTGCACCCTCTCCAATGCAATCACATCCTTCCTATAGTGTGGCGACCAGAACTGCACACAGTACTCCAGCTGTGGCCTCAACAGCGTTTTGTGCAGCTCCATCATAACCTCCCTGCTCTTATATTCTATGCCTCGGCTAATGAAAGCAAGTATCCCATATGCCTTTTTAACCACCTTATCCACCTGTTCTGCTGCCTTCAGGGATCTATGTACATGCGCACCAAGGTCGCTCTGATCCTCTGTCCTTCCGAGGGTCCTACCAAAGTGCTGGTTGTTTGATAGATCCTTGCGTGGTGTCCAGGTCCCTCTGAGTGCAAACAATTCCCAGTCTCTCACCATTCAAAAAATATTCGGCTTTTCAGTTTTTCCTACCAAAGTGGGTAACTTCAAACTTCCCCACATGGTATTCCATCTGCCATGTTCCTGCCCACTCAGTCAAGGTGTCTATCTCTCTGAAGCCTCTTTACGTCCTCCTCACAGCTTACTTACCCACCTAACTTTGTATCATCAGCAAATTTGGATGCATTGCACTCGATCCCATCATCTGAGTCATTAATATAGATGGTAAATAGCTGGGTCCCACGCACTGATCCCTGCGGCACCCCGCTAGTTACAGCCTGCCAACCCGAAAATGGCCCAATTATTCCTACTCTCTGTATTCTGTCAATTAACCAACCCTCATTACATGCTAATACTTTACACCCCAATCTTATACAATCAGAGAGTAGTGCTGCACACAAAGAGGACGTTCGGCCCATCATGTCTGCTCCGTACTCCGTCTGTGTGCCTATCCTGGGAGTGTTTAATGAGACAGTGTAGAGGGAGCTTTACTCTGTATCTAACCCGTGCTGTACCTGCCCTGGGAGTGTTTGATGGGACAGTGTAGAGGGAGCTTTAATCTGTATCTAACCCGTGCTGTACCTGCCCTGGGAGTGTTTGATGGGACAGTGTAGAGGGAGCTTTACTCTGTATCTAACCCATGCTGTACCTGCCCTGGGAGTGTTTGATGGGACAGTGTAGAGGGAGCTTTAATCTGTATCTAACCCGTGCTGTACCTGCCCTGGGAGTGTTTGATGGGACAGTGCAGAGGGAGCTTTACTCTGTATCTAACCCGTGCTGTACCTGCCCTGGGAGTGTTTGATGGGACAGTGTAGAGGGAGCTTTACTCTGTATCTAACCCGTGCTGTACCTGCCCTGGGAGTGTTTGATGGGACAGTGTAGAGGGAGCTTTACTCTGTATCTAACCCGTGCTGTACCTGCCCTGGGAGTGTTTGATGGGACAGTGTAGAGGGAGCTTTACTCTGTATCTAACCCGTGCTGTACCTGCCCTGGGAGTGTTTGATGGGACAGTGTAGAGGGAGCTTTAATCTGTATCTAACCCGTGCTGTACCTGCCCTGGGAGTGTTTGATGGGACAGTGTAGAGGGAGCTTTACTCTGTATCTAACCCATGCTGTACCTGCCCTGGGAGTGTTTGATGGGACAGTGTAGAGGGAGCTTTAATCTGTATCTAACCCGTGCTGTACCTGCCCTGGGAGTGTTTGATGGGACAGTGTAGAGGGAGCTTTACTCTGTATCTAACCCGTGCTGTACCTGCCCTGGGAGTGTTTGATGGGACAGTGTAGAGGGAGCTTTACTCAATATCTAACCCGTGCTGTACCTGCCCTGGGATTTTGCTTCAGAGTCGATGAGTGTTTTTGAAAGAGATAAATTGCTATTTAAACTGGTCTGCGGTGGTCGAGAAATCACTGTAGTTGAAAAAATCTCACACCTTTTGTAGAGAGACTGGAGAAGCTGGGGTTGTTCTCCTTAGAGCAGAGAAGGTTAAGGGGAGATTGACCAGAATGGTTCCAGGGATGAGGGACTTCAGTGATGTGGAGAGACTGGAGAAGCTGGGGTTGTTCTCCTTAGAGCAGAGAAGGTTAAGGGGAGATTTAATAGAGGTGTTCAGGATCATGAGGGGTTTTGATGGAGTAAATAAGGAGAAACTGTTTCCAGTGGCAGGAGGGTCGGTAACCAGAGGACACAGATTGAAGATAATCGGTAAAAGAACCAGAGGGGGAGATGAGGAGAATTGTTTTTCTGCAGTGAGTTGTTGTGATCTGGAACGCGCTGCCTGAATGGGCGGTGGGAGCAGATTCAATAGTAACTTTCAAAAGGGGGAATTGGAGAAATACTTGAAGGGGAAAAATTCACAGGGCTGTGGGGAAAGAGCAGGGGGGAGTGGAACTAATTGGAGAGCTCGTTCAAAGATGGGCTGAGTGGCCTCCTCCTGCGTGCTGTGCCATTCCTCCCTCTGTAGGGTTAATCTATCTTTTCCGATCTCGCCGGCTGGCCCTTGGCACGTTCCCAGTTCCCAACACGTTGTGCTATCGCGGCCAATCAGCTCCCATGGGATTGCATGCTCCTTCACGGAGAGAGGGCCCTTCTGCGGCCGGGACCTTTCACCTGCCTGCCTGCCAGCCCAACGCTTTATCGACAACACGGCAGACGGAGAGACAAGGCAGCGTCGCTGCTTCTAGCCAGAGCATCTCTCTGCAGCGACGAGGCACTTTGCTGCAGCAGCTGATCAATACTGTCGGGATTAAGGGGATTATGTGATTTGTGTGCAAATGGGACGACATGATCTTCACATTCGCAGCCAGAGCTCCCTTCAATCAATCACGTTCCCTCTCCCCTGCCCGGCAATCTCTGCATTTCACCGGTCTCTCTGCTCTCAACTGGGTATCAGTGGGTTTAGTGCTCTCTCTCTCTCTCTCTCTTGTCTCCGAGTCAGAAGGTCGTGGGTTCGAGTCCGCGCTCCAGACATGCGAGCCCCATAATCCCAGCCCGACACTCCCAGCGCAGTACTGAGGGAGCGCCGCACTGTCGGAGGGGCAGTGCTGAGGGAGTGCTGCACTGTTGGAGGGGCGGTACTGAGGGAGTGCTGCACTGTCGGAGGGGCAGTGCTGAGGGAGTGCTGCACTGTTGGAGGGGCGGTACTGAGGGAGTGCTGCACTGTCGGAGGGGCAGTGCTGAGGGAGTGCTGCACTGTCGGAGGGGCAGTGCTGAGGGAGTGCTGCACTGTTGGAGGGGCGGTACTGAGGGAGCGCCGCACTGTCGGAGGGGCAGTACTGAGGGAGCGCCGCACTGTCGGAGGGGCAGTACTGAGGGAGCGCCGCACTGTCGGAGGTGAAGTACTGAGGGAGCACCGCACTGTCGGAGGTGAAGTACTGAGAGAGCGTCGTACTGTCGGAGGGGCAGTACTGAGGGAGCACCGCACTGTCAGAGGGGCTCACTCAGTACTTACCCTGCAACAGTGCTGCGCTCCCTCAGTGCTGCCCGTCCGAGAGTGCGGCGCTCGCTCAGTCCTTCCCCTACGACAGTGCAGCGCTCCCTCAGTACTGCCCCTCCGACAGTGCAGCGCTCCCTCGGTACCGTCCCTCCGACAGTGCGGCGCTCCCTCAGTACTGACCATCCGACAGTGCGGCGCTCCCTCAGTACCGCCCCTCCGACAGTACGGCGCTCCCTCAGTACCGCCCCTCCGACAGTGCGGCGCTCCCTCAGTACCGCCCCTCCGACAGTGCAGCGCTCCCTCAGTACCGCCCCTCCGACAGTGCCGCGCTCCCTCAGTACTGCCCCTCCGACAGTGCGGTGCTCCCTCAGTACAGCCCCTCCGACAGTGCGGCGCTCCCTCAGTACTGCCCCTCCGATAGTGCGGCGCTCCCTCAGTACCGCCCCTCCGACAGTGCGGCGCTCCCTCAGTACCGCCCCTCCGACAGTGCCGCGCTCCCTCAGTACTGCCCCTCCGACAGTGCGGTGCTCCCTCAGTACTGCCCCTCCGACAGTGCGGCGCTCCCTCAGTACTGCCCCTCCGACAGTGCGGCGCTCCCTCAGTACTGCCCCTCTGACAGTTGGCGCTCCCTCAGTACCGTCCCTCCGACAGTGCGGCACTCCCTCAGTACTGCCCCTCCGACAGTGCGGCGCTCCCTCAGTACCGCCCCTCCGACAGTGCGGCGCTCCCTCAGTACTGCCCCTCCGACAGTGCGGCGCTCCCTCAGTACTGCCCCTCCGACAGTGCGGCCCTCCCTCAGTACTGCCCCTCCGACAGTGCGGCCCTCCCTCAGTACTGCCCCTCCGACAGTGCGGCGCTCCCTCAGTACTGCCCCTCCGACAGTGCGGCGCTCCCTCAGTACTGCCCCTCCGACAGTGCGGCCCTCCCTCAGTACTGCCCCCCCGACAGTGCGGCGCTCCCTCAGTACTGCCCCTCCGACAGTGCGGCCCTCCCTCAGTACTGCCCCTCCGACAGTGCGGCGCTCCCTCAGTACTGCCCCTCCGACAGTGCGGCCCTCCCTCAGTACTGCCCCCCCGACAGTGCGGCGCTCCCTCAGTACTGCCCCTCCGACAGTGCGGCCCTCCCTCAGTACTGCCCCTCCGACAGTGCGGCGCTCCCTCAGCACTGGCACTGGGGAGTGTCGGCCTTGATTTTGTGCTCAAGTCTTTGGAGTGGCAGAGAGGTTTAGGAAGGGAATTCCAGAGCTCGGGGCCCAGGCGGCTGAAGGCACGGCCGCCAATGGTGGAGCGACGGAAATCGGGGGGATGCGCAAGTGGCCAGAATTGGAGGAGCGCAGAGATCTGGGAAGGTTGTAGGGGCTGGAGGAGGTCACAGAGATGGGGCGGTGGGGAGGCGAGGAGGCAATGGAGGGATTTGAACACGAGGATGAGAGTTTTAAAGTCGAGGCGTTGTTGGACCGGGGGCCAGTGTAGGTCGGCCAGCAACAGGGGGCGGGTGACAACACGTGGAACAGCAGGCCTGAACTTAAGAGCCACTAGTATCTCATTGAAACATGTAAGATTCTGAGGGGGATTGACAGGGTAGATGCTGAGAGGATGTTTCCCCCTGGCTGGGGAGTCTAGAACCAGGGGTCACAGTCTCAGGATAAGGGCTCGGCCATTGAGGACCGAGATGAGGAGGAATTTCTTCACTCGGAGGGCTGTGGAGGCTCAGTCGTTGAGTATATTCAAGACAGAGATCGAGAGATTTTTGGACTCGAGGGGAATCGAGGGATATGGGGATCGGGCGGGAAAGTGGAGATGAGGTCGCAGATCAGCCATGATCTGATTGAATGGCGGAGCAGGCTCGAGGGGCCGAATGGCCGACTCCTGCTCCTATATCCTAAGTTCTTATGCAGAGGCCTCAAATCGCGCTGAACCGTATTCTCACCGGCCCTGCTCCCTGTACCTGACGAGCTCTCTTTATAACCGCTCCCTAAGACTGGTTGATGTCTGATATACTTTCGGTTGTTTACAGCTCAGCGATTAACACGGGGGCCCAGTAAAACACACTCTCCGCCACATTCTCTTCACAGTAATTGCCCCCCTTAAGGATTCCCTGAGACACTTTCATCGAGGCTTTTACGACTCGAAGACTTTCTCCTCACTCTGTCACTACAGACTCACATCACGAGACTAAGGAAGGAACAGGAGCTGACGGCTTCTATCAATGACAGTCGAGGAGACCTCCGACTAAAACTGTGAAGCCCAAATGTCTCGTGTTCGTCTATCTAACCCGTGCTGTACCTGCCCCGGGAGTGTTTGATGGGACAGTGTAGAGGGAGCTTTACTCTGTATCTAACCCGTGCTGTATCTGCCCTGGGAGTGTTTGATGGGTCAGTGTAGAGGGAGCTTTACTCTGTATCTAACCTGTGCTGTACCTGCCCTGGGAGTGTTTGATGGGACAGTGTAGAGGGAGCTTTACTCTGTATCTAACCCAGTGCTGTACCTGCCCTGGGAGTGTTTGATGGGACAGTGTAGAGGGAGCTTTACTCTGTATCTAACCGGTGCTGTACCTGCCGTGGGAGTGTTTGATGGGACAGTGTAGACGGAGCTTTACTCTGTATCTAACCCGTGCTGTACCTGCCCTGGGAGTGTTTGATGGGACAGTGTAGAGGGAGCTTTACTCTGTATCTAACCCGTGCTGTACCTGCTCTGGGAGTGTTTGATGGGACAGTGTAGAGGAAGCTTTACTCTGTATCTAACCTGTGCTGTACCTGCCCTGGGAGTGTTTGATGGGACAGTGTAGAGGGAGCTTTACTCTGTATCTAACCCAGTGCTGTACCTGCCCTGGGAGTGTTTGATGGGACAGTGTAGAGGGAGCTTTACTCTGTATCTAACCTGTGCTGTACCTGCCCTGGGAGTGTTTGATGGGACAGTGTAGAGGGAGCTTTACTCTGTATCTAACCACGTGCTGTACCTGCCCTGGGAGTGTTTGATGGGTCGGTGTAGAGGGAGCTTTACTCTGTATCTCACTCCGAGCTGTACCTGCCCTGGGAGTGTTTGATGGGACAGTGTAGAGGGAGCTTTACTCTGTATCTCACTCCGAGTCTGCTACTGTCACTGCATTTCACTCCTTCGCTCTGAGTTGAAAAGTATCAGGGAGCAGAGGTGTAAATGTTAATCTGTGAATTATGTCAATGGGCATGGAAGTGGCTGTTGACTGTAAACATAATTTTCTATCTTTGCATTTAATCCCACACAGGCCCATTATTGTAAATATAAAACAGCGTGTTTCTAAATAAATTAGCTTTATGAATCACTGTGCAGAACATAAGCAGACGTTGCTCTGTTGAGATAGAGATTAAACAGGCAAACTGTCATCAGAAAGTTGGCCTGGTTGACATGTAATAAAACTGGTGGAGTCCATTAGAAGGTGCCAGAGCTGGCTTAAAATGGTAGGGAGGATTTATTCTTATTCATTCTCGGGATGTGGGCGTCGCTGGCGAGGCTGGCATTTATTGCCCATTCCTAAACGCCCTCGAGAAGGTGGTGGTGAGCCTCCTTCTTGAACCGCTGCAGTCCGTGTGGTGAAGGTACTCCCACAGTGCTGTTAGGGAGGGAGTTCCAGGATTTTGACCCAGCGACGATGAAGGAACGGCCGATATATTTCCAAGTCAGGATGGTGTGTGACTTGGAGGGGAACTTGGAGGTGGTGGTGTTCCCATGCGCCTGCTGCCCTTGTCCTTCTAGGTGGAAGAGGTCACAGGTTTGGGAGGTGCTGTCGAAGAAGCCTTGCGAGTTGCTGCAGTGCATCTTGTAGATGGTGCACACTGCAGCCACAGTGCGCCGGTGGTGGAGGGAGTGAATGTTTAAGGTGGTGGATGGGGTGCCGACCAAGCGGGCTGCTTTGTCCTGGATGGTGTCGAGCTTCTTGAGTGTTGTTGGAGCTGCACTCATCCAGGCAAGTGGAGAGTATTCCATCACACTCCTGACTTGTGCCTTGTAGATGGTGGAAAGGCTTTGGGGAGTCAGGAGGTGAGACACTCACCGCAGAATACCCAGCCTCTGACCTGCTCTTGTTGCCACAGTATTTATGTGGCTGGTCCAGTTAAGTTTCTGGTCAATGGTGACCCCCAGGATGTTGATAGTGGGGGATTCGGCGATGGTAATGCCATTGAATGTCAAGGGGCGGTGGTTAGCTGCTCACTTGTTGGAGATAGTCATTGCCTGGCACTTCTGTGGCGCGAATGTTACCTGTCACTTATCAGCCCAAGCCTGAACGTCGTCCAGGTCTTGTTTCATGCGGGCACGGACTGCTTCATTATCTGTGGAGTTGTGAATGGCGCTGAACACTGTGCAGTCATCAGCGAACATCCCCATTTCTGACCTTATGTTGAAGGGAAGGTCATTGATGAAGCAGCTGAAGATGGTTGGGCCTAGGACACTGCCCTGAGGAACTCCTGCAGCGATGTCCTGGGGCTGAGATGATTGACCTTCAACCACCACAACCATCTTCCTTTGTGCTAGGTATGACTCCAGCCAGTGGAGCGTTTTCCCCCTGAGTCCCACTGACTTCAGTTTTACGAGGGCTCCTTGATGCCTCACTCGGTCAAATGCTGCCTTGATGTCAAGGGCAGTCACTCTCACCTCACCTCTGGAATTCAGCTCCTTTGTCCAAGTTTGGACCAAGGCTGTAATGAGGTCGGGAGCCGAGTGTTCTTGGCGGAACCCAAACTGGGCATCAGTGAGCAGGTTATTGGTGAGTAAGTGCCGCTTGATAGCACTGTTGGTGACACCTTCCATCACTTTGCTGATGATTGAGAGTAGACTGATGGGGGGGTAATTGGCCGGATTGGATTTGTCCTGCTTTTTATGGACAGGACATACCCGGGCAGTTTTCCACATTGTCGGATAGATGCCAGTGTTGTAGCTGTACTGGAACAGCTTGGCTACAGGCGCGGCTAGTCCTGGAGCACTGCCCTCTGACACGGCCTAGCAAGCCACCACCTTCTCAAGGGGCAACTAGGAACGGGCAATAAATGCTGGTCTTGCCAGCAACGCCCACATCCCAGGAATGAATTTTTTTTTAAAACAGATAATCTGTTTTGTTGGTGTTGGCCACCGCGTTTCCTACATTACAACAGTGAACTCACTTCAATTAAAGTACCTCATTGGCTGGGAGGGGCTTCCGGGATGTCAAGGAGCCTTAGGAATCTACGGTCTCACCTTTTGGACCTGTGGGCATGACTATTTACAGGAATGAGGCCTTCGAGGAGCAACACATAAAATAGAAGCATATCGGCCCAGAAATTCGAGTCGGGGGCTTCCCGTGGATGCAAGCCTCCGACCTGCACTTACCTAGCGCGCCGGCCGTTGTTCTGTGGGCCCGCGTGGGATTCCGATCCTGGGCCTCCTCCAACAGTCGGCGCGCGGTGCTTGCGTATCCCAGGGGCGCAGTTAGTTTGATGCGTCCCCTGGGATCACGTGGGCAGGGTTGATTGGGCTTATACTCGCTGGAGTTTAGAAGAATGAGAGGGGATCCCATTGAAACTTATAAAATTCTAACAGGACTGGACAGACTAGATGCAGGAAGGATGTTCCCGATGGTCGGGGAGTCCAGAACCAGGGGTCACAGTCTAAGGATAAGGGGTAAGTCATTTAGGACATCAATGTGGCAGCCATGACAGTCCGGTGCTGAGATCGCTCTCCCTGTTTCGGGCGGCCAGCTCTCGCCGCTCGCTCCCGCAACCGGAGCGAGGTGCTCGGCGAGTCGGGCAGAGGCAGCGCAGTGCGGGGAGCAGCAGCAGCAGCCACGTCGACCCGCTGGAGCACATCGGCCGGCAGCTCCTCGGCGGGAAGGAATTCTGACTGGGAGGAGGGGAGCCGAGCATGTCGGCCAGAGGCCAACCCGTGAAGAGAGAGAAGTAGGCCCCGGGCCGTGGAGTGTGGAGCCGGCGACGGTGAAGCGGAGGCCGCATTGGAGCATTCACATCCCGACGATGTGTTCGGCGAGTCGGGCGGAGGAGCGCAGCGCAACGAGCAGCAGCAGCAGACTCACGACATGCTGCAGCACGTCGGGTAACTCGCAGTCCGGATGGGGGGAGGGGAGCCAGGCATGGCGGCCAGCGCGGGAGAAGCAGGCCACCACACGTGGAGCCGGCAACAGTGAGGAGGAGACCGCGGTGAAGAGGAGGACAGAGCGGCTGAGGGACATCGTGCTCCCACTGCCACGGGAAGCCATTGTATTGACTCTGAACGCGGCGCTGTATGTATAGCTGACGCGCCCCGACGGGGAACAAGCATTCCATTGTACTTGTTACATATGGCAAATAAATCGGAATCGGAATCTGAATCTGAATCTGAATCTGAATCTGAATCTGAATCTGAGATGAGGAGGAATTTCTTCACCCAGAGAGTGGTGAACCTATGGAATTCTCTACCACAGAGGGCGGTGGAGGCCAATTCATTAAATATATTCAAGAAGGAGTTGGATATATTTCTTAAGGCTAAAGGGATCAAGGGATATGGGGAGAAAGCAGGGACAGGTTACTGAATTTGGATGATTAGCCACGATCTCATTAAATGGCGGAGCAGGCTCGAGGGGCCGAATGGCCGACTCCTGCTCCTATCTTCTGTGTTTCTATGTTTAGCAGGGAATCTCTATTCATAGATTTGACAGGAAGAGCTGTCAAATCTAGGAATAGAGTTCAGCCCCAAAACGTCACTAAAACTTCAAATAAATTTTTTTTTAAACATATTTTTAAAATAACTATAAATTACATAAAATAACTATTTTAAACAATAATTTAAATTTTTGAAAAAATGAATTACATTTTCTAACGGGGCTAAAAATAAACTTATCTTTCCTTAAAGTATTTAAAAATAATAAACCTGTGGAAAAAAATTTTTTAATTTGACTTAATTCACCACTTACCTTGTTACAAGCAGGCCCTGCGACTGCTTTTTAAAAGCGTAGCTGCTGGAGACTTACCCTCCCGGAGAAACCTGCAAAAATAACGGAAGTTCCAGGCGTACGCGCTGCCTCTCCGGCGCACGCGTTCGACCTCCGAACCCCTTCCTTCAAGGGAATGGAAGTTCCGGTTTCCCGCGCACGCGCAGTGCATGCGCGAAACCGGCACTTTCGTTGGGCCTACGCGTGAGTACCCAGCGCGTACTCACCCCTGGGGACCCGAATTTCTGGCCCATTAAGACTGCAGAGCTCTGAGAACCTTGGGAGCCTACTATCAGCAAGGGCAGACATCGACGACGAAGTCCAACACCGCCTTCAGTGTGCCAGTGCAGCCTTCGGTCGCCTGAGGAAGACAGTGTTTGAAGACCAGGACCTCAAACCTGGCACTAAGCTCATGGTCTACAGAGCAGCAGTGATACCCGCCCTCCTGTATGCCTCAGAGACATGGACCATGTGCAGCAGGCACCTCAAAGCACTGGAGAGGTACCACCAACGCTGCCTCCGCAAGATCCTGCAAATCCATTGGCAGGATAGGCGCACCAACGTCAGTGTTCTCGCTCAGGCCAACATCCCCAGCATCGAAGCTCTGACCATACTCAATCAGCTCCGATGGACGGGTCACATTGTCCGCATGCCCGATATGAGACTCCCAAAACAAGCGCTCTACTCGGAGCTCCGGCACGGCAAGAGAGCCCCAGGTGGGCAGAGGAAACGCTTCAAGGGCACCCTCAAAGCCTCCTTGAAAAAGTGCAACATCCCCACCGACACCTGGGAATCCCTGGCCCAAGACCGCACAAAATGAAGGAGAAGCATCCGGGAAGGCGCCGAACACCTCGAGTCTCTTCGCCGGGAGCAAGCGGAAACCAAGCGCAAGGAGCGCAAGGAGCGCACGTCAACCCAAGCACCCCACCCACCCGCCCCTTCAACCACTGTCTGCCCCACCTGTGACAGAGACTGTCGGTCCCACATTGGACTCATCAGTCACCTGAGAACTCATTTTTAATGTGGAAGCAAGTCATCCTCGGTTCCGAGGAACTGCCTAAGAAGAAGAAGGAGATGCAGAGGGATCTGGGTGTCCTAGTGCAAGAATCGCAAAAGGTTAGTATGCAGGTACAGCAAGTAATTAGGAAAGCTAATAGAATGTTATTGTTTATTGCGAGGGGAACTGAATACAAAAGTAGGGAGGTTATGCTTCAGTTCTCCAGGGTGTTGGTGAGACCACATCTGGAGCACTGTGTACAGTATTGGTCTCCTTATTTAAGGAAGGACGTAAATGCGTTGGAAGCAGTTCAGAGAAGGTTTACTAGACTAATACCTGGAATGGGCGGGTCGTCTTGTGAGGAAAGGTTGGACAGGCTAGGCTTGTATCCGCTGGAGTTTAGAAGAGTAAGAGGTGACTTGATTGAAACATATCAGATCCGGAGGGGTCTGGACAGGGTGGATGTGGAGAGGATGTTTCCTCTTGTGGGAGAATCTAGAACTAGGGGGTCACTGATTGATAATAAGGGGTCGCCCGTTTAAGACAGAGATGAGGAGAAATGTTTTCTCACGGAGGGCCGTGAGTCTTTACAGAGTCAGAGGCCTAGAAATTGGGTATAGCCCCGCTTGGGGCGTTAGAATTGGTGCTGCGCAAGTTTATAGCCAGATGCAACTTATCGCCACCTAGCGAGATATTGGGTTGCAGCGCCCCTAAAGGTGATTGCGGCGCTAAATCAGGCGCTGCACGCTACTGTTAAGGCGCTAACCCGGCGGCGCAACCCAATTTCGCGGCGGCGGGGCGCAGCGAGGGTGCTGTCAATAATCACTTTCCCTGAGACACACTGGCGCCGGCCAGCTCTTAAAGGGGCAGGTCAATTGGCATCACCAGACACACTCACTGCCTTGTAGGCCTTCAAAGCGGTGGGAGCCTACCTGTGGCGCACCAGCCTAGCAAGACATGGAAAGGGTGAGGCAGAGGGCGGAACGCCTCGCTGATGGGGCATTGGATGCTTTGGTTGGTGCAGTGGAATCAAGGCCAAGGAAGATGGTCAGAATGTGAATTATGTTTTGGACAGTCTCCCGGGTGTGAGAGCCAGTTATGTGTCAGTGTATTCGTTTTGCTTTCTGTTGCCATAGCTTTCTCAGGTTTGAAGGAACCACATTTTGTGTAATGAAACACTTTCTTCATTTACAATGGCCATGCTTGCTATTTACATGCATCTTGCCCTTCACAGGCTTGGGGGTATCAGACTGGTTCCATTCCTGTTCTTGGAATGGCAGCAAGCATTCCGTGAGAGGGGCCTAGAAGCTACTTCTGATCAGCCTCTGACGCGCAGCCTGAGAAGAGCCGCTCGCGTAGAAGTTCAGGCCAGCAGGCATCTTCTCAGTCGCCGACAGAGATGTCCTGCACCTTACCTGAGGCTGCAGATCTGGCTGAAGCAGCTGGCACAGCTCAGTCACCACCTCCTTTCTAAATCGCAGCCTTCTGACACACTGCTCCTCCGGCATGTTCATGTAGGAAAACTGCTGTCGGATAACCCTGCCAGCGTAAGGTCTGCTGTGGCGACGTCTGTTGGCCCTCCTCCGTCTGGCCATGCCCGCCCCCCTCTCCCAGCGTCTCAGTGCCCTTTCCAGATGATTCAGCAGCAGGACGTTCCCCTCCAATGCAGCCCCCATAATAAGTGCCCACAGGAAGGTTCCCCGTTGTCAAGGCTCACCAACAGCAAGGTGATGGTCAGAAGGCTGAAGATCGTCTGCCTGCACTGGCTCAGTGGTCAAATGGCTCTCAGTGTGCAGCTCAGCAACTCTTTGTAGCTCTCGAGGAAGTTGTGCTCCAAAAATGGCTGCCGCTTTTAAACCACACCAGTCCCCTTTAAATAACGCTCCTTCAGCCCGAGAGCGACTTGGTAAGGTTCCAGCAAGCTGTCACTATTAGCGCCAGGCGGAATGGAGGGGGGCGCCACTGAATTTCCGGTCCGGGGCGCCAAAAAGGCGTTGCACACTGAAATGACGTCATGATCTGCCTGCGCCCGCGAGCTGGCGCTAAGATTTAGCGCCGGCGCTAAAACCCACTCAATATAGCAAGAGGCGCTGGGTTCACTGCGCACGGGCGAAAATTGGCTAACGCCCCACTTCTCAGCCTCTTTAGGCGCTAATCGCTGGCGCAACCAACCAAATTTCTCCCCCATAGAGTCATGGGGGAGAAATTCGGTTGTTAGCGCCACCGATTAACGCCTAAAGAGGCCGAGAAGTGGGGCGCTAGCCAATTTCCGGGCGGGCGCAAGGCGCCTAGCCCCATATTGAGCATGCATTTAGCGCCGGCGCTAAATCTTAGTGCCCGCTCATGGGCGCAGGCTGATTATGACATCATTTGAGTGTGCAACGCCTTTTGGGCGCCCCGGACCGGAAATTCAGTGGCGCCCCCCTCCGTAGCGCCTGGCGCTAATAGTGACAGCTTACCTGGGCCTTACCAAGTCACTCTCGGGCTGGAGGAGCGTTATTTAAAGGGGACTGGTGTCGTTTAAAAGCGGCAGCCATTTTTGGATCACAATTTCTTCGAGAGCTACAAAGAGTTGCTGAGCTGCACACTGAGAGCCATTTGACCACTGAGCCAGCGCAGGCAGACGATCTTCAGCCTTCTGACCATCACCTTGCTGTTGGTGAGCCTTGACAACGGGGAACCTTCCTGTGGGCACTTATTATGGGGGCTGCATTGGAGGGGAACGTCCTGCTGCTGAATCATCTGGAAAGGGCACTGAGACGCTGGGAGAGGGGGGCGGGCATGGCCAGACGGAGGAGGGCCAACAGACGTCGCCACAGCAGACCTTACGCTGGCAGGGTTATCCGACAGCAGTTTTCCTACATGAACATGCCGGAGGAGCAGTGTGTCAGAAGGCTGCGATTTAGAAAGGAGGTAGTGACTGAGCTGTGCCAGCTGCTTCAGCCAGATCTGCAGCCTCAGGTAAGGTGCAGGACATCTCTGTCGGCGACTGAGAAGATGCCTGCTGGCCTGAACTTCTAAGCGAGTGGCTCTTCTCAGGCTGCGCGTCAGAGGCTGATCAGAAGTAGCTTCTAGGCCCCTCTCACGGAATGCTTGCTGCCATTCCAAGAACAGGAATGGAACCGGTCTGATACCCCCAAGCCTGTGAAGGGCAAGATGCATGTAAATAGCAGGCATGGCCATTGTAAATGAAGAAAGTGTTTCATTACACAAAATGTGGTTCCTTCAAACATGAGAAAGCTATGGTAACAGAAAGCAAAACGAATACACTGACACATAACTGCCTCTCACACCCGGGAGACTGTCCAAAACATAAATCACATTCCGACCATCTTCCTTGGCCTTGATTCCACTGCACCAACCAAAGCATCCAATGCCCCATCAGTGAGGTGTTCCGCCCTCTGCCTCACCCTTTCCATGTCTTGCTAGGCTGGTGCGCCACAGGTAGGCTCCCACCGCTTTGAAGGCCTACGAGGCAGTGAGTGTGTCTGGTGATGCCAATTGACCTGCCCCTTTAAGAGCTGGCCGGCGCCAGTGTGTCTCAGGGAAAGTGATTATTGACAGCACCGTCGCTGCGCCCCGCCGCCGCGAAATTGGGTTGCGCCGCCGGGGTAGCGCCTTAACAGTAGCGTGCAGCGCCTGATTTAGCGCCGCAATCACCTTTAGGGGCGCTGCAACCCAATATCGCGCTAGGTGGCGCTAAATTGCGCCTGGCGCTAAACTTTGCGCATCGCCAGTACTAGCGCCCCCAAACGCGGCGATACCGAATTTCTAGGCCATCGAGTTATACAGCACAGAAAGAGGCCCTTCGGCCCATCGTGTCCGCGACGGCCATCAAGCCCTGTCTATTCTAATCCCATTTTCCAGCACTTGGTCCCTAGCCTTGTATGCTATGGCGTTTCAAGTGCTCATCTAAATGCTTCTTGAATGTTGTGAGGGTTCCTGCCTCTACCACCCTTTCAGGCAGTGAGTTCCAGATTCCAACCACCCTCTGGGTGAAAAAGTGTTTCCTCAAATCCCCTCTAAACCTCCTGCCCCTTACCTTGAAACTAGGCCCCCTGGTTATTGACCCCTCTACTAAGGGGACAAGTTCCTTTCTATCCACCCTATCTATGCCCCTCATAATTTTGTACACCTCAATCAGGTCCCCCCTCAGCCTTCTCTCTGCTCTAAGGAAAACAACCCCAGCCTGTCCAGTCTCTCTTCATAGCTGAAACGCTCCAGCCCAGGTAACATCCTGGTGAATCTCCTCTGCACCCTCTCCAATGCAATCACATCCTTCCTATAGTGTGGTGACCAGAACTGCACACAGTATTCCAGCTGTGGCCTAACCAGCGTTTTGTACAGCTCCATCATAACCTCCCTGCTCTTATATTCTATGCCTCGGTTAATGAAGGAACTCTCTTCCTGAGAGGGCGGTGGAAGTGGAGTCTTTGAATATTTTTAAGGCAGAGGTAGATCGATTCTTGATAAGCAAGGGGTGAAAGGTTATCGGGGGGGCAGGTGGGAATGTGGAGTAATGGGATCAGCCACGATCTTATAGCACATTGAAATGACGTCATGATCTGCCTGCGCCCGCGAGTGAGCGCTAAGATTTAGCACTGGCGCTAAAACCCACTCAATATAGCAAGAGACGCTGGGTTCACTGTGTACGGGCGAAAATTGACTAACGCCCCACTTCTCGGCCTCTTTAGGCGCTAATCGCTGGCGCAACCAACCGAATTTCAGGCTCGAGGGGCCGAGTGTAACACTCTAACACTGGCTAGCCTGGGAGCCATGTGAGCAGCAGAATAATACTTGGCGCCCTGTCTAGTGTCAAAAAGCCCAGCCCCCGCAGTGAGATGCTCCGCGTGTGGTCAACTCTCGATTCAGAATCGTGTATTAACTAGCCGTTGAATTAATATTTACCAGTACAATTACATGGAGAATCCCCAGGGGCCCCTTCCGAACACAATCTCTCGCCCTGGTCCAAGCTTCTTCTCTGAATAATACATAATCTAATTACTCACGCAATAGACATAATTCCACACTGTTTGATCCGCAAGTCGCAGCAAATTAACAAGGGCCATTAGAGGACCATATAATTATTCACGTCTCAAACATCATGCGTTCTTCAATTTGCCATAAATTAAGACGGTCTAGGGAATGTGAGAGAGGAGACAGAGAAACATAGAAGATAGGAGCAGGAGTCGGCCATTCGGCCCCTCGAGCCTGCTCCGCCATTTAATGAGATCATGGTTGATCATCCAAATTCAGTACCCTGTCCCTGCCTTCTCCCCATATCCCTTGATCCCTTTAGCCTTAAGAAATATATCTAACTCCGTCTTGAATATATTTAATGAATTGGCCTCAACTGCCTTGTGTGGTAGAGAATTCCACAGGTTCACCACTCTCTGGGTGAAGAAATTCCTCCTCATCTCAGTCCTAAATGGCTTACCCCTTATCCTTAGACTGTGACCCCTGGTTCTGGACTCCCCGACCATCGGGAACATCCTTCCTGCATCTAGTCTGTCTAGTCCTGTTAGAATTTTATAAGTTTCAATGAGATCCCCTCTCATTCTTCTAAACTCCAGCGAGTATAAGCCCAATCGGCCCAATCTCTCCTCATACGTCATTCCTGCCATCCCAGGTATCAGCCTGGTGAATCTTCGCTGCACTCCCTCCATGGCAAGAACATCCTTCCTCAGATAAGGTGACCAAAACTGCACACAATACTCAAGGTGTGGTCTCACCAAGGCCCTGTACCACTGCAGCAAGACATCCTTGCTCCTATACTCAAACCCTCTCGCTATGAAGGCCAGCATACCATTTGCCTTCTTAACCGCCTGCTGCACCTGCATGCTTACCTTCAGCGACTGGTGCACAAGAACACCCAGGTCTCGTTGCACTTCCCCTTCTCCCAATCTATTGCCATTCAGATAATAATCTGCCTTCCTGTTTTTGACACCAAAGTGGATAACCTCGCATTTATCCACGTTATATTGCATCTGCCATGCATCTGCCCAATCACCCAACCTGTCCAAATCATCCTGGAGTTTCTCGGCATCCTCCTCACAGCACACACGCCCACCCAGCTTTGTGTCATCTGCAAACCTGGAGATATTACATCTAGTTCCCTCGTCTAGATCATTAATATATATTGTGAATAGCTGGGGTCCAAGGACCGATCCCTGCGGTACCCCACTAGTCACTGCCTGCCACTCGGAAAAAGACCCGTTTATTCCAACTCTTTGCTTCCTGTCTGCCAACCAGTTCTCTATCCAAGACAGTACCTTACCCCCAATCCCATGTGCCTTAACTTTACACACTAATCTCTTATGCGGGACCTTATCGAAAGCCTTCTGAAAGTCTAAATACACCACATCCACTGGTTCTCCCTTATCTATTCTACCAGTTACATCCTCAGCTGTCTTTCACTCTGCCAGCGCAATTCACACTTCATCGAGCGCCATCCTTTGTTTCTGAACCTGTCCCATTACCATCTCCTCTCGCCTTGAATATCTCTTAATGCCTCTTTACCTCTTCTGCCTTCCATCCTATCACAGGCCGTCCCTTTTGTTCTTTCATCCCCGCCCCCATTTCCCAGCCCCTAAACTTGCTTTTAAATCTGTTCCATTTCCTGCTTTGTTCCAGTTCTGACGAAGGGTCTTCGACCTGAAACGTTAACTCTGTTTCTCTCTCCATGGATGCTGCCTGACCTGCTGAGTATCTCCCAGTGTTTTCTGCAGTTGTTTCGGTCTCTCTGGCTCGTTTTCCCTCTCTCTCCTGTCGGTCAATCTCTCGATCTCTCGCCAAAACCTCTTCTCTCCTCTCTCTCAGTCCCACTCACGTGTTTGTTCTCTCTCCCTCTAAAGATTCCATCTCTCCCGACAACCTCCAGGGTCCCTCTCTCCAGCTCTCGACTCTCGAAGTGTCGGCCGAGGCTCAGTGGGCCTCAGAAGGTTTGTGGGTTCGAGTCCCCACTCCAGGGACGCGAGCGCAAAAATCTTGGCTGACACTCCGCACTGTCGGAGGGTCAGTACTGAGGGAGCGCCGCACTGTCGGAGGGGCAGTACTGAGGGAGCGCCGCACTGTCGGAGGGGCAGTACTGAGGGAGCACCGCACTGTCGGAGGGTCAGTACTGAGGGAGCGCCGCACTGTCGGAGGGGCAGTACTGAGGGAGCGCCGCACTGTCGGAGGGCCAGTACTGAGGGAGCGCCGCACTGTCGGAGGGGCAGTACTGAGGGAGCACCGCACTGTCGGAGGGTCAGTACTGAGGGAGCGCCGCACTGTCGGAGGGGCAGTACTGAGGGAGCGCCGCACTGTCGGAGGGGCAGTACTGAGGGAGCGCCGCACTGTCGGAGGGGCAGTACTGAGGGAGCGCCGCACTGTCGGAGGGTCAGTACTGAGGGAGCGCCGCACTGTCAGAGGGGCAGTACTGAGGGAGCGCCGCACTGTCGGAGGGGCAGTACTGAGGGAGCGCCGCACTGTCGGAGGGGCAGTACTGAGGGAGCGCCGCACTGTCGGAGGGGCAGTACTGAGGGAGCGCCGCACTGTCGGAGGGGCAGTACTGAGGGAGCGCCGCACTGTCGGAGGGGCAGTACTGAGGGAGCGCCGCACTGTCGGAGGGGCTGTATTGAGGGAGCGCCGCACTGTCGGAGGGGCAGTACTGAGGGAGCGCCGCACTGACGGAGGGGCAGTACTGAGGGAGCGCCGCACTGTCGGAGGGTCAGTACTGAGGGAGCGCCGCACTGTCGAAGGGTCAGTACTGAGGGAGCGCCGCACTGTCGGAGGGGCAGTACTGAGGGAGCGCCGCACTGACGGAGGGGCAGTACTGAGGGACAGCCGTACTGTCGGAGGGGCGGTACTGAGGGAGCGCCACACTGTCGGAGGGGCAGTACTGAGGGAGCGCCGCACTGTCGGAGGGGCAGTACTGAGGGAGCTCTGCACTGTTGGAGGGGCAGTACTGAGGGAGCGCCGCACTGTCGGAGGGGCAGTACTGAGAGAGAACCGCACTGTCGGAGGGGCAGTACTGAGGGAGCGCCGCACTGTCGGAGGGGCGGTACCGAGGGAGCGCCGCACTGTCGGAGGGGCGGTACCGAGGGAGCGCCGCACTGTCGGAGGGGCGGTACCGAGGGAGCGCCGCACTGTCGGAGGGGCAGTACCGAGGGAGCGCCGCACTGTCGGAGGGGCAGTACTGAGAGAGAACCGCACTGTCGGAGGGGCAGTACTGAGGGAGCGCCGCACTGTCGGAGGGGCAGTACTGAGGGAGCTCTGCACTGTTGGAGGGGCAGTACTGAGGGAGCGCCGCACTGTCGGAGGGGCAGTACTGAGAGAGAACCGCACTGTCGGAGGGGCAGTACTGAGGGAGCGCCGCACTGTCGGAGGGGCGGGTACCGAGGGAGCGCCGCACTGTCGGAGGGGCAGTACTGAGAGAGAACCGCACTGTCGGAGGGGCAGTACTGAGGGAGCGCCGCACTGTCGGAGGGGCAGTACTGAGGGAGCTCTGCACTGTTGGAGGGGCAGTACTGAGGGAGCGCCGCACTGTCGGAGGGGCAGTACTGAGAGAGAACCGCACTGTCGGAGGGGCAGTACTGAGGGAGCGCCGCACTGTCGGAGGGGCGGTACCGAGGGAGCGCCGCACTGTCGGAGGGGCGGTACCGAGGGAGCGCCGCACTGTCGGAGGGGCAGTACCGAGGGAGCGCCGCACTGTCGGAGGGGCAGTACTGAGAGAGAACCGCACTGTCGGAGGGGCAGTACTGAGGGAGCGCCGCACTGTCGGAGGGGCAGTACTGAGGGAGCTCTGCACTGTTGGAGGGGCAGTACTGAGGGAGCGCCGCACTGTCGGAGGGGCAGTACTGAGAGAGAACCGCACTGTCAGAGGGGCAGTACTGAGGGAGCGCCGCACTGTCGGAGGGGCGGTACCGAGGGAGCGCCGCACTGTCGGAGGGGCAGTACCGAGGGAGCGCCGCACTGTCGGAGGGGCAGTACCGAGGGAGCGCCGCACTGTCGGAGGGGCAGTACCGAGGGAGCGCCGCACTGTCGGAGGGGCAGTACCGAGGGAGCGCCGCACTGTCGGAGGGGCAGTACCGAGGGAGCGCCGCACTGTCGGAGGGGCAGTACCGAGGGAGCGCCGCACTGTCGGAGGGGCAGGACTGAGGGAGCGCCGCA
>NC_140998.1:216044542-216062042 GCF_052327205.1 Somniosus microcephalus | reverse complement strand
TGGATTGATACAGGGCTATGGGGAGAGAGCAGGGCAGCGGGATTGGTTTGGGGATTGATACAGGGCTATGGGGAGAGAGCGGGGCAGCGGGATTGGTTTGGGGATTGATACAGGGCTATGGGGAGAGAGCGGGGCAGTGGGATTGGTTTGGGGATTGATACAGGGCTATGAGGAGAGAGCGGGGCAGCGGGATTGGTTTGGGGATTGATACAGGGCTATGGGGAGAGAGCAGGGCAGTGGGATTAGTTTGGGGATTGATACAGGGCTATGGGGAGAGAGCGGGGCAGTGGGATTGGTTTGGGGATTTATACAGGGCTATGGGGAGAGAGCGGGGCAGTGGGATTGGTTTGGGGATTGATACAGGGCTATGGGGAGAGAGCGGCGCAGTGGGATTGGTTTGGGGATTGATACAGGGCTATGGGGAGAGAGCGGGGCAGTGGGATTGGTTTGGGGATTGATACAGGGCTATGGGGAGAGTGCGGGCAGTGGGATTGGTTTCGGGATTGATACAGGGCTATGGGGAGAGAGCGGGGCAGTGGAATTAGTTTGGGGATTGATACAGGGCTATGGGGAGAGAGCGGGGCAGTGGGATTGGTTTGGGGATTGATACAGGGCTATGGGGAGAGAGCGGGGCAGTGGGATTGGTTTGGGGATTGATACAGGGCCATGGGGAGAGAGCGGGGCAGTGGGATTAGTTTGGGATTGATACAGGGCTATGGGGAGAGAGCGGGGCAGTGGGATTGGTTTGGGGATTGATACAGGGCTGTGGGGAGAGTGCGGGGCAGTGGGATTGGTTTGGGGATTGATACAGGGCTATGGGGAGAGTGCGGGGCAGTGGGATTGGTTTGGGGATTGATACAGGGCTATGGGGAGAGAGCGGGGCAACGGGGTTAGATTTTGGACTGCCCTATGAACGAGCTAGCACAGACACGATGCGCTGAATGGTCTTCTCCTATAAACGTACATGGTTCGATAGAACCGCATAGCAGAAACCTTTGTTGAGAAATCTGGAAGAAAGATGGATATTTTAACGGTGAATCTACAAGGGGCATGCGCTGGCTATTGACTTTTGGACCAATCAATATCAAGGATCAAATCCCATGACTAAAGATACCTTCATTCTGTCTGGTCCGATGCCTTCAATGATCTTGAGTTGCCCCTGAGACTTCAGGCTTCGAAAACTGCTGGAGTATCTCAAAGGGCAGCCAGACTCAAGGTCCATTTGGCCAGAGGTCACTCAGGCGTATGCTGAGTGCGCCTCATCAAAGTGGACCCCACCCCCAAGCCAACCCATGACAAGCGAAGCTTCAAAATAACGAGACTCGTTCTCACATCCTGGGAGGCTGTGTCCAGGATCTTGTGAGTCACGTGACCGAAGGTGGCCAAATTCATTCAGCGATGAAAAGCCTGAGTTGATTTACTTTTCACTCTCGGGATGTGGGGGGGAGCTGGCAAGGCCGGCATTTATTGCCCATCCCTAATTGCCCTCGAGAAGGTGGTGGTGAGCCGCCTTCTTGAACCGCTGCAGTCCGTGTGGTGAAGGTGCTCCCACAGTGCTGTTAGGGAGGGAGTTCCAGGATTTTGACCCAGCGACGATGAAGGATCGGCCGATATATTTCCAAGTCAGGATGGTGTGTGTGACTCGGAGGGGAACTTGGAGGTGGTGGTGTTCCCATGCGCCTGCTGCCCTTGTCCTTCTAGGTGGTAGAGGTGGCGGGTTTGGGAGGTGCTGCCGAAGAAGCCTTGGCGAGTTGCTGCAGTGCATCTTGTAGATGGTCGACACTGCAGCCACGGTGCGCCGGTGGTGGAGGGAGTGAATGTTTAAGGTGGTGGATGGGGTGCCGATCAAGCGAGCTGCTTTGTCCTGGATGGTGTCGAGCTTCTTGAGTGTTGTTGGAGCTGCACTCATCCAGGCCAGTGGAGAGTATTCCATCACTCTCCTGACTTGTGTCTTGTAGATGGTGGAAAGGCTTTGGGGAGTCAGGAGGTGAGACACTCGCCGCAGAATACCCAGCCTCTGACCTGCTCTTGTGGCCACAGTATTTATGTGGCTGGTCTAGTTAAGTTTCTGGTCAATGGGGACCCCCAGGATGTTGATGGGGTCGGAGGGGGGGAGTGGAGTTAAACCTCCTTGGCGACGTTCCCTGGACTCGCAGCAGGAGCCTGGAGAGAGGAGGGGAGCTGGACTCCAATCAACACTGCGGAAAAAGAGATGCGGGAAGCGGAGTGAAACCCATCGAGGGCGGGCAGTCTCTTGAGATGAAATATCGAACGCTACGCTCAATATTGATCCCTTCGTGTTCCGACAGGACAACTTCTCAGCATTGTCAAAGGAGCTTAAACACTTATTAAAAGGAGACAGCTTTAACCTCCTCGCACTCAGTCCCAAGGCAGCGGCTTTCACTCCACAAACAAATCCAAATTTTAATTAATAATTGAAAAGGGCTTATGCTGCATAAATGGTTTCCTCGTTATTTTTATCCCTGACAGCTTATGTGCTGATATTTCTGCCCTGTCAAACACTCCCAGGGCAGGTACAGCACGGGTTAGATACAGAGTAAAGCTCCCTCTACACTGTCCCATCAAACACTCCCAGGGCAGGTACAGCACGGGTTAGATACAGAGTAAAGCTCCCTCTACACTGTCCCATCAAACACTCCCAGGGCAGGTACAGCACGGGGTTAGATACAGAGTAAAGCTCCCTCTACACTGTCCCATCAAACACTCCCAGGACAGGTACAGCACGGGTTAGATACAGAGTAAAGCTCCCTCTACACTGTCCCATCACACACTCCCAGGGCAGGGACAGCACGGGTTAGATACAGAGTAAAGCTCCCTCTACACTGTCCCATCACACACTCCCAGGGCAGGGACAGCACGGGTTAGATACAGAGTAAAGCTCCCACTATACTGTCCCATCAAACACTCCCAGGACAGGTACAGCACGGGTTAGATACAGAGTAAAGCTCCCTCTACACTGTCCCATCAAACACTCCCAGGGCAGGTACAGCACGGGTTAGATACAGAGTAAAGCTCCCTCTACACTGTCCCATCAAACACTCCCAGGGTAGGTACAGCACGGGTTAGATACAGAGTAAAGCTCCCTGTACACTGTCCCATCAAACACTCCCAGGGCAGGTACAGCACGGGTTAGATACAGAGTAAAGCTCCCTCTACACTGTCCCATCAAACACTCCCAGGACAGGTACAGCACGGGTTAGATACAGAGTAAAGCTCCCTCTACACTGTCCCGTCAAACACTCCCAGGGCAGGTACAGCACGGGTTAGTTACAGAGTAAAGCTCCCTCTACACTGTCCCGTCAAACACTCCCAGGGCAGGTACAGCACGGGGTTAGATACAGAGTAAAGCTCCCTCTACACTGTCCCCATCAAACACTCCCAGGGCAGGTACAGCACGGGGTTAGATACAGAGTAAAGCTCCCTCTACACTGTCCCATCAAACACTCCCAGGGCAGGTACAGCACGGGTTAGATACAGAGTAAAGCTCCCTCTACACTGTCCCATCAAACACTCCCAGGGCAGGTGCAGCACGGGTTAGATACAGAGTAAAGCTCCCTCTACACTGTCCCATCAGGCACTCCCAGGGCAGGTACAGCACGGGTTAGATACAGAGTAAAGCTCACTCTACACTGTCCCATCAAACACTCCCAGGGCAGGTACAGCACGGGGTTAGATACAGAGTAAAGCTCCCTCTACACTGTCCCATCAAACACTCCCAGGGCAGGTACAGTATGGGTTAGATACAGAGTAAAGCTCACTCTACACTGTCCCATCAAACACTCCCAGGGCAGGTACAGCACGGGTTAGATACAGAGTGAAGCTCCCTCTACACTGACCCATCAAACACTCCCAGGGCAGGTACAGCACGGGTTAGATACAGAGTAAAGCTCCCTCTACACTGTCCCATCAAACACTCCCAGGGTAGGGACAGCACGGGTTAGATACAGAGTAAAGCTCCCTCTACACTGTCCCATCAAACACTCCCAGGGCAGGTAAAGCATGGGTTAGATACAGAGTAAAGCTCCCTCGACACTGTCGCATCAAACACTCCCAGGGCAGGTACAGCACGGGTTAGATACAGAGTAAAGCTCCCTCTACACTGTCGCCATCAAACACTCCCAGGGCAGGTACAGCACGGGTTAGATACAGAGTAAAGCTCCCTCTACACTGTCCCATCAAACACTCCCAGGGCAGGTACAGCACGAGTTAGATACAGAGTAAAGCTCCCTCTGCATTGTCCCATCAAACACTCCCAGGGCAGGTACAGCTCGGGTTAAATACAGAGTAAAGCTCCCTCTACACTGTCCCATCAAACACTCCCAGGGCAGGTACAGTACGGGTAAGATTGAGAGTAAAGCTCCCTCTACACTGTCCCATCAAACACTCCCAGGGCAGGTACAGCACGGGTTAGATACAGAGTGAAGCTCCCTCTACACTGTCCCATCAAACACTCCCAGGGCAGTTACAGCACGGGGTAGATACAGAGTAAAGCTCCCTCTGCACTGTCCCATCAAACACTCCCAGGGCAGGTACAGCACAGGTTAGATACAGAGTAAAGCTCCCTCTACACTGTCCCATCAAACACTCCCAGGGCAGGTACAGCACGGGTTAGATACAGAGTAAAGCTCCCTCTACACTGTCCCATCAAACACTCCCAGGACAGGTACAGCACGGGTTAGATACAGAGTGAAGCTCCCTCTACACTGTCCCATCAAACACTCCCAGGGCAGTTACAGCACGGGGTAGATACAGAGTAAAGCTCCCTCTGCACTGTCCCATCAAACACTCCCAGGGCAGGTACAGCACAGGTTAGATACAGAGTAAAGCTCCCTCTACACTGTCCCATCAAACACTCCCAGGGCAGGTACAGCATGGGTTAGATACAGAGTAAAGCTCCCTCTACACTGTCCCATCAAACACTCCCAGGGCAGGTACAGCACGGGTTACATACAGAGTAAAGCTCCCTCTACAATGTCCCATCAAACACTCCCAGGGCAGGTACAGCACGGGGTTAGATACAGAGTAAAGCTCCCTCTACACTGTCCCATCAAACACTCCCAGGGCAGGTACAGCACGGGGTTAGATACAGAGTAAAGCTCCCTCTACACTGTCCCATCAAACACTCCCAGGGCAGGTACAGCACGGGGTTAGATACAGAGTAAAGCTCCCTCTACACTGTCCCATCAAACACTCCCAGGGCAGGTACAGCACGGGGTTAGATACAGAGTAAAGCTCCCTCTACACTGTCCCATCAAACACTCCCAGGGCAGGTACAGCACGGGGTTAGATACAGAGTAAAGCTCCCTCTACACTGTCCCATCAAACACTCCCAGGGCAGGTACAGCACGGGGTTAGATACAGAGTAAAGCTCCCTCTACACTGTCCCATCAAACACTCCCAGGGCAGGTACAGCACGGGTTAGATACAGAGTAAAGCTCCCTCTACACTGTCCCCATCAAACACTCCCAGGGCAGGTACAGCACGGGTTAGATACAGAGTAAAGCTCCCTCTACACTGTCCCATCAAACACTCCCAGGGCAGGTACAGCACGGGGTTAGATACAGAGTAAAGCTCCCTCTACACTGTCCCATCAAACACTCCCAGGGCAGGTACAGCACGGGTTAGATACAGAGTAAAGCTCCCTCTACACTGTCCCCATCAAACACTCCCAGGGCAGGTACAGCACGGGTTAGATACAGAGTAAAGCTCCCTCTACACTGTCCCATCAAACACTCCCAGGGCAGGTACAGCACGGGTTAGATACAGAAGTGAGAAGGAGATCATTAGAATGAGAGCATCCAAGTGTAACTATTTTCGTTGAAATATTAACAACCAAGACTTGAAACTCCACTGGGGGGGAGAGCAGAGCTTGCAGATGACAAGCGATGTTGAAGTAATTATGGCCATGAATTCTCAGTGGTGGGGCCCATTGATGGTGCGTCTCCCAGGAGTCACGTCTGCAGTGAGAAGCTCACATCTGGGAACAGTTCCTCTTGCGATGAAATGACTTGTCAGGAACGCGTGCCTGAGCGGAGGCCGTGAGGCATCTGCTGTCACTCCAGCTTTTTTTTGAGAGATTCACGGTTTAATGCTTTTAGGCGGTCTCCGTTGGGGTTATTGGAATGAGCCTGTCGCGCTGGAAGAGAACCCAACTTCAGTCGATTCTCTTGGACCGAGGCCGCGATGTCGGGTTGGATCCTCCTGCCCTTGACCGCGGCGGCCTCCTCGCCCCCCTCCCTATCTCTGTAACCTCCTCCAGCCCCCTACAACCCTCCCTATCTCTGTAACCTCCTCCAGCCCCTACAACCCTCCCTATCTCTGTAACCTCCTCCAGCCCCCTACAACCCTCCCTATCTCTGTAACCTCCTCCAGCCCCCTACAACCCTCCCTATCTCTGTAACCTCCTCCAGCCCCCTACAACCCTCCCTATCTCTGTAACCTCCTCCAGCCCCCTACAACCCTCCCTATCTCTGTAACCTCCTACAGCCCCCTACAAACCTCCCTATCTCTGTAACCTCCTCCAGCCCCTACAACCCTCCCTATCTCTGTAACCTCCTCCAGCCCCGACAACCCTATCTCTGTAACCTCCTCCAGCCCCCTACAACCCTCCCTATCTCTGTAACCTCCTCCAGCCCCGACAACCCTATCTCTGTAACCTCCTCCAGCCCCCTACAACCCTCCCTATCTCTGTAACCTCCTCCAGCCCCTACAATCCTCCCGATCTCTGTAACCTCCTACAGCCACCTACAACCCTACCAGTTCTCTGTAACCTCCTCTAGCCCCCTACAACCCTCCCTATCTCTGTAACTTCCTCCAGCCCCTACAATCCTCCCGATCTCTGTAACCTCCTACAGCCCCTACAACCCTCATCTCTGTAACCTCCTCCAGCCCCCGACAACGCTCCCTATCTCTGTAACCTCCTCCAGCCCCTACAACCCTCCCTATCTCTGTAACCTCCTTCAGCCCCTACAACCCTCCCTATCTCTGTAACCTCCTCCAGCCCCCTACAACCCTCCCTATCTCTGTAACCTCCTCCAGCCCCTACAACCCTCCCTATCTCTGTAACCTCCTTCAGCCCCTACAACCCTCCCTATCTCTGTAACCTCCTCCAGCCCCCTACAACCATCCCAGCTCTCTGTAACCTCCTCTAGCCCCCTACAACCCTCCCTATCTCTGAAACCTCCTCCAGCCCCTACAACCCTCCCTATCTCTGTTACCTCCTCCAGCCCCTACAACCCTCCCTATCTCTGTAACCTCCTCCAGCCCCATACAACCCTCCCTATCTCTGTAAGCTCCTCCAGCCCCTACAGACCTCCCTCTGTAAACTCTTCCAGCCCCTACAACCCTCCCTATCTCTGTAACCTCCTCCGGCACCCCCTATCTCTGTAACCTCCTCCAGCCCCTACAACCCTCCCTATCTCTGTAACCTCCTCCAGCCACCTACAACCCTACCTGTTCTCTGTAACCTCCTCCAGCCCCCGACAACCCTCCCTATCTCTGCAACCTCCTCCAGCCCCTACAACCCTCCCTATCTCTGTAACCTCCTCCAGCCCCAACAACACTCCCAATCTCTGTAACCTCCTCCAGCCCATTACAACCCTCCCTATTTCTGTAACCTCCTACAGCCCCCTACAAACCTCCCTATCTCTGTAACCTCCTCCAGCACCTACAACCCTCCCTATCTCTGTAACCTCCTCCAGCCCCGACAACCCTATCTCTGTAACCTCCTCCAGCCCCCTACAACCCTCCCTATCTCTGTAACCTCCTACAACCACCTACAACCCTACCAGTTCTCTGTAACCTCCTCTAGCCCCCTACAACCCTCCCTATCTCTGTAACTTCCTCCAGCCCCTACAATCCTCCCGATCTCTGTAACCTCCTACAGCCCCTACAACCCTCATCTCTGTAACCTCCTCCAGCCCCCGACAACGCTCCCTATCTCTGTAAACTCCTCCAGCCCACTACAAACCCTCCCTATCTCTGTAACCTCCTCCAGCCCCATACAACCCTCCCTATCTCTGTAACCTCCTCCAGCCCCTACAACCCTCCCTATCTCTGTAACCTCCTTCAGCCCCTACAACCCTCCCTATCTCTGTAACCTCCTCCAGCCCCCTACAACCATCCCAGCTCTCTGTAACCTCCTCTAGCCCCCTACAACCCTCCCTATCTCTGAAACCTCCTCCAGCCCCTACAACCCTCCCTATCTCTGTTACCTCCTCCAGCCCCTACAACCCTCCCTATCTCTGTAACCTCCTCCAGCCCCATACAACCCTCCCTATCTCTGTAAGCTCCTCCAGCCCCTACAGACCTCCCTCTGTAAACTCTTCCAGCCCCTACAACCCTCCCTATCTCTGTAACCTCCTGCAGCCCCTACAACCCTCCCTATCTCTGTAACCTCCTCCAGCCCCAACAACCCTCCCTATCTCTGTAACCTCCTCCAGCCCCTGCAACCCTCCCTATCTCTGTAACCTCCTCCAGCCCCTACAACCCTCCCCATCTCTGTAAACTCCTCCAGCCCCTACAGACCTCCCTCTGTAAACTCTTCCAGCCCCTACAACCCTCCCTATCTCTGTAACCTCCTGCAGCCCCTACAACCCTCCCTATCTCTGTAACCTCCTCCAGCCCCTACAACCCTCCCTATCTCTGTAACCTCCTCCAGCCCCGACAACCCTCCCTATCTCTGTAAACTCCTCCAGCCCCTACAAACCTATCTCTGTAAACTCCTCCAGCCCCTACAACCCTATCTCTGTAAACTCCTCCAGCCCCTACAGCCCTCCCTAGCTCTGTAACCTCCTCCAGCCCCTACAACCCTCATCTCTGTAACCTCCTCCAGCCCCCTACAACCCTCCCTCTGTAACCTCCTCCAGCCCCGACAACGCTCCCTATCTCTGTAACCTCCTCCAGCCCCCTACAACCCTATCTCTGTAACCTCCTCCAGCCCCTACAACCCTCCGTACATCTGTAACCTCCTCCACCCCCTACAATCCTCCCTATCTTTGTATCCTCCTCCAGCTCCGACAACCCTCCTGATATACCTATCAATTCCTCCAATAAAAGGCGAAGAGTTACGAAGGTGACTAAAGGTTTTTATTGACTAAATAACAGAGCCCACTCTCGTGGGTGATCCGATCCAAGCAGGAGGAATACCAGCCAGTCGCTCACCTTTATACCTGGCCTGGTGGGTGGAGCCAAGGCGGAGTCGGCAGTGGTCATCCCAGGTATAGCAGTGTGGCAAGAGGCGACCTCGTACCGTGATACAATAGTGGTCAGTGATACAGTTATAACGAACAGTGGTGAACAGTGCTAACTACTAACAGTGATACGATAGTGAACGTGGTTTACCACACCTCCCTCTGTGTAACCTCCTCCAGCCGCCTACAACCCTCCTTATCTCTGTAACCGCCTCCAGCCCCTACAACTCTTCCTCTCTCTGTAACCTCCTCCAGCCCCCTACAACCCTCCCTATCGCTGTAACCTCCACCAGCCCCTACAACCCACCCTATCTCTGTAACCTCCTCCAGCCCCCACAACCCTATCTCTGTAACCTCCTCCAGCTCCTACAACCCTCCCTATCTCTGTAACCTCCTCCAGACCCTACCACCCTCCGTATCTCTGTAACCTCCTCCAGCCCCCTAGAACCCTCCCCATCTCTGTAACCTCCTCCTGCCCCCTACAACCCTCCCTCTCTCTGTAACCTCCTCCAGCCCCCTACAACCCTTCCTCTCTCTGTAACCTCCTCCAGCCCCCTACAACCCTCCCTATCGCTGTAACCTCCACCAGCCCCTACAACCCACCCTATCTCTGTAACCTCCTCCAGCCCCCACAACCCTATCTCTGTAACCTCCTCCAGCTCCTACAACCCTCCCTATCTCTGTAACCTCCTCCTGCCCCCTACAACCCTCCCTCTCTGTAACCTCCTCCAGCCCCTACACCCCTTCCTGTCTCTGTAACCTCCTCCAGCCCGTACACCCCTTCCTGTCTCTGTAACCTCCTCCAGCCCCCTACAACCCTCCCTATCTCTATAACCTCCTCCAGCCCCCACAACCCTCCGCGATATCTGTGTTCCTCCAATTCTGGCTTCTTGGGCATCCCCTGATTTCCATCACTCCACCATTTGCGGCCCTGCCTTCAGCCGCCTGGGCCCCGAGCTCTGGAATTCCCTCCCTAAACCTCTCTCTCCTCTTTGACCAAGCTTTTGGTCACCTGTCCTAATGTCTCCTTATGTGGCTCGGTTTACAAATTTTGTCTGATTAACGCTCCTGTGAAGCGCCCTACGTTAAAGGCGCTATATAAGTGCAAGTTGATATTGTTGTTGAACATCACCTTTCCAAACCTGCACGATTGTCCCGAGTATCCATTTTCCGCAGCGAGTTGTTGTGATCTGGAACGCACTGCCTGAAAGGGCGGTGGAAGCAGATTCAATAGTAACTTTCAAAAGAGGAAATGGAGAAAGACTTGAAGGGGAAAAATTCACAGGGCTGTGGGGAAAGAGCAGGGGGGCGTGGGACTAATTGGAGAGCTCATTCAAAGAGCCGGCAAAGGCACGATGGGCCGAACGGTCTCCTCCTGTGCGGTGTGATTCTGCGATGTGTGTGCTGGGAGCCAGTTCGTGCGGTCCAACACCACCACCTGCTGTGGGATCGGCCGAGGTACCTTATGGCGATTATTGAAGGGATGGCGTGACTCTGAAAGGAAGTGGGTAACTGTGGACTTTGTTTAATCTGCATTAGAATTTTATTCACTGAAAGAGTGGGAAACAGCGGGATAACGAGGGGATACACTGGGGAACAGTGAGATATAGAGCTGTCTCCTAACCCAAGGAAGGATCTCCTGCAAATGGTATGTTGGCCTTTATTACAAGAGGATTTGAGTATAAGAGTAAAGACGTCTTACTGCGATTATATAGGGCCCTGGTGAGACCACACCTGGAGTATTGTGGACAGTTTTGGTCTCCTTACCTAAGGAAGGATATACTTGCCATAGAGGGAGTGCAACGAAGGTTCACCAGACTGGTTCCTGGGATGGGGGGATTGTCCTACGAGCAGAGATTGAGTAGACTAGGCCTATATTCTCTAGAGTTTAGAAGAATGAGAGGTGATCTCATTGAAACATTAAAAATTCTTACAGGACTTGACAGGGTAGATGCAGGGAGGATGTTTCCCCCTGGCTGGAGAGTCTCGAACCAGGGGTCACAGTCTCAGAATAAGGGCTCGGCCATTGAGGACTGAGATGAGGAGGAATTTCTTCACTCAGAGGGTGGTGAATCTTTGGAATTCTCTGCCCCAGAGGGCTGTGGAGGCTCAGTCGTTGAGACTGAGATTGATAGATTTTTGGATATGAAGGGAATCAAGGGATATGGGGAAAGTGCAGGAAAGTGGAGATGAGGTAGAAGATCAGCCATGATCTTACTGAATGGCGGAGCAGGCTCGAGGGCCTGAATGGCCGACTCCTGCTCCTATTTCTCATATTAGTCAATGTCCGACAGTGCCGCGCTCCCTCAGTACTGCCCCTCCGACAGTGCGGCGCTCCCTCAGTACTGCCCCTCCGACAGTGCGGCGCTCCCTCAGTACTGCCCCTCCGACAGTGCGGCGCTCCCTCAGTACTGCCCCTCCGACAGTGCGGCGCTCCCTCAGTACTGCCCCTCCGACAGTGCGGCGTTCCCTCAGTACTGCCCCTCCGACAGTGCGGCGCACCCTCAGTACTGACCCTCCGACAGTGCGGCGCTCCCTCAGTACTGCCCCTCCGACAGTGCGGCGTTCCCTCAGTACTGCCCCTCTGACAGTGTGGCGCACCCTCAGTACTGGCCCTCCGACAGTGCGGTGTTCCCTCAGTACTGCCCATCCGACAGTGCGGCGCACCCTCAGTACTGACCCTCCGGCAGTGCGGCGCACCCTCAGTACTGCCCCTCCGACAGTGCGGCGCTCCCTCAGTACTGCCCCTCCGACAGTGCGGCGCTCCCACAGTACTGACCCTCCGACAGTGCGGCGTTCCCTCAGTACTGCCCCTCCGACAGTGCGGCGCACCCTCAGTACTGCCCCTCCGACAGTGCGGCGCACCCTCAATACTGCCCCTCCGACAGTGCAACGCTCCCTCAGTACTGCACCTCCGACAGTGCGGCGCTGCCTCAGTACTGCCCCTCCGACAGTGCGGCGCTCCCTCAGTACTGCCCCTCCGACAGTGCGGCGCTCCCTCAGTACTGCCCCTCCGACAGTGCGGCGCTGCCTCAGTACTGCCCCTCCGACAGTGTGGCGCTCCCACAGTACTGACCCTCCGACAGTGCGGCGCTGCCTCAGTACTGACACTGAAGGAATGTCAGCCTGGATTACGGGTTCTCGAGTCTCTGGAGTGGGGGCTCAAACCCACGACCTTCTGGCTGAGAGGCGAGAGCTAGCAAGAATCCTCGAAGCTCCCGGACTTACCGACCGACCCAATGTCCCTGGGCGGTGGGGAGTGGCTGAGCATGGTGAACAGTACAGGCCGATTCGGGAGGTGCCGTTCAGCCACCGGGACCTCTTCAGCAAGTAGCAGCTGTCTGGAGGAGGAGTCTGGAAGCTTCAATCAGTGACAGTAAGCTGCAGGATTTGCAGTAAATGCAAAGGGTGATCGATACCGTGCCGAATTCAGGTCACAACTTTGGAAACAGGTGGTTGGAAGTGTTTGACACAAGGGCTTGGGTCAATGACCTTTCAACTCACGGCAGCCGAACTCTGGCATTTGACCCCATGGTGGCTCCCGCGTAATGCCAAAGTTTGCAGGCAACACCAAACTGGGAAATGTGGTAAAACAAGTGAGAAGGATCGTAACAGACTCCAGGAGGACATCGACAGACTGGCGAGATGGGCAGGCAGGCGGCAAATGCAGTTTAACGCAGTGCAGTGTGAAGTGATTCATTTTGGTGGGAAGGGTGAGGAGAGGCAGCATGAACTGAGGGGTACAATTTACAGGGGGCGCAGGGACACAGGAAGCTGGGGGGCGGGTACGTACACAAGTCTTTGAACTTGGCGGGACAAGTTGAGAAGGCTGTTAAAAAAGCACACAGGATCCTGAGCTTTATTAATAGAAGCACAGGGTGCCAAAACATGAAAGTTATTTCTAAACCCTTTATAAATCACTGGTTGGACCCCAGCTGGATTATTGTGTCCAATTCTGGGCCCCGCACACTTTAGGAAGGATGTCAAGGCCTTGGAGAGGGTGCAGAGGAGATTGACCAGAATGGTTCCAGGGATGAGAGACTTCAGTGATGTGGAGAGACTGGAGAAGCTGGGGTTGTTCTCCTTAGAGCAGAGAAGGTTAAGGGGAGATTGACCAGAATGGTCCCAGGGATGAGGGAATTCAGTGATGTGGAGAGACTGGAGAAGCTGGGATTGTTCTCCTTAGAGCAGAGAAGGTTAAGGGGAGATTGACCAGAATGGTCCCAGGGATGAGAGACTTCAGTGATGTGGAGAGACTGGAGAAGCTGGGATTGTTCTCTTTAGAGCAGAGAAGGTTAAGGGAAGATTGACCAGAATGGTCCCAGGGATGAGGGAATTCAGTGATGTGGAGAGACTGGAGAAGCTGGGATTGTTCTCTTTAGAGCAGAGAAGGTTAAGGGGAGATTGACCAGAATGGTCCCGGGGATGAGGGAATTCAGTGATGTGGAGAGACTGGAGAAGCTGGGATTGTTCTCCTTAGAGCAGAGAAGGTTAAGGGGAGATTGACCAGAATGGTCCCAGGGATGAGGGACTTCAGTGATGTGGAGAGACTGGAGAAGCTGGGGTTGTTCTCCTTAGAGCAGAGAAGGTTAAGGGGAGATTGACCAGAATGGTCCCAGGGATGAGGGACTTCAGTGATGTGGAGAGACTGGAGAAGCTGGGGTTGTTCTCCTTAGAGCAGAGAAGGTTAAGGGGAGATTGACCAGAATGGTCCCAGGGATGAGAGACTTCAGTGATGTGGAGAGACTGGAGAAGCTGGGGTTGTTCTCCTTAGAGCAGAGAAGGTTAAGGGGAGATTGACCAGAATGGTCCCAGGGATGAGGGACTTCAGTGATGTGGAGAGACTGGAGAAGCTGGGGTTGTTCTCCTTAGAGCAGAGAAGGTTGAGGAGATTGACCAGAATGGTCCCAGGGATGAGAGACTTCAGTGACGTGGAGAGACTGGAGAAGCTGGGATTGTTCTCCTTGGAGCAGAGAAGGTTAAGGGGAGATTGACCAGAATGGTCCCAGGGATGAGGGACTTCAGTGACATGGAGAGACTGGAGAAGCTGGGGTTGTTCTCCTTAGAGCAGAGAAGGTTAAGGGGAGGTTTAATAGAGGTGTTCAAAATCATGAGGGGTTTTGATGGAGTAAATAAGGAGAAACTGTTTCCAGTGGCAGGAGGGTCGGTAACCAGAGGACACAGATTGAAGATAATTGGTAAAAGAACCAGAGGGGGAGATGAGGAGAATTGTTTTTTACGCAGCGAGTTGTTGTGATCTGGAACGCGCTGCCTGAAAGGGCGGTGGGAGCAGATTCAATAGTAACTTTCAAAAGGGGAATTGGAGAAATACTTGAAGGGGAAAAATTCACAGGGCTGTGGGGAAAGAGCAGGGGGGAGTGGGACTAATTGGAGAGCTCGTTTAAAGAGCCGGCACAGGCTCGATGGGCCGAATGGCCTCCTCCTGTGTGCTGCATCGTTCTACGGCTCTCGGGCTCCTGTCTCCGATCACTATCAGGCGTTGGAAGGTGGGCCCTGGCGGTTGGAGGCGATAGAACCATCTCAGAAAGGTCCGTGGTCAAACCCCCCCAAAATAAATTGGCCTGTGACCTTTCGCAAAAGGTCAAGTTTGAGGAATGGAGGGCGAGTGAGCTCCAGGAACAACTGTAGGCCGATTCCGGGCTCTCGGAGGGTCACACCTCCCGGCAACGAGGCAGGGCCTTTGAGCGGAGGACGCGAAACATCGCCAACGGAAACCCCGGAGGGGCCACGCGTATCCCGGCGACCCCCCGCCAACCTTTACTCCCGTCACGCGCTCTTGTTTTAAAGGTCACAGGTCGCGCGAGCTTAGCTTTCCAATTCACACAAGGGGCTTGACCCCGCCGATTCTAGGGCGCTGCCTCCAGGATTCCTTCACCCTTCTGGGGGTCGGGGGGCTGCACCTTGTAAGTCGGGTGGGCGTCCCCGTTCCCATGGTAACCAGGTAGGCCCTCGTTTCCTCCCAGGGCATCGCCGCTGCCTCCTCCTCCTCCCCGCCACCCAACACCTTGGCCTGAGGCTCTTCATTTTTCCGCCTTCTTCGGCAGCACCTCCCAAACCCGCCACCTCCTCTCTTCCACCTAGAAGGACAAGGGCAGCAGGCGCACGGGAACACCACCACCTCCAAGTTCCCCTCCAAGTCACACACACACCATCCTGACTTGGAAATATATCGGCCGGTCCTTCATCGTCGCTGGGTCAAAATCCCGGAACTCCCTGCCCAACAGCGCTGTGGGAGCACCTTCGCCACACGGACTGCAGCGGTTCAAGAAGGCGGCTCACCACCACCTTCTCCAGGGGCGACTAGGGATGGGCAATAAATCCACACCTGGAGTACTGAGTGCAGTTTTGGTCTCCTTACCTAGGGGGAGTGCAGCGAAGGTTCACCAGACTGGTTCCTGGGACGGCAGGCCTGTCGTATGAGGAGAGATTGGGTCGACTAGGCCTGTATTCACAAGAGTTTAGAAGAATGAGAGGGGGATCTCGTGGAAATGTATAAAATTCTGACAGGGCTAGACAGACTGGATGCAGGGAGGATTTTCCCCTAGCTGGGGGGGTCTGGAACGAGGGGTCACAGTCTCAGGATACGGGGTAGGACATTTAGGACTGAGATGAGGAGAAATTTCTTCATTCAGAGGACGGTGAACCTGTGGAATTCTCTACCACAGAAGGTTGTGGAGGCCAAGTCACTCAATATATTTAAGAAGGAGATCGATAGATTTCTAGACACAAAAGGCATCAAGGGGTATGGGGAGAGAGCGGGAACACGGTATTGAGATAGAGGATCAGCCATGATCATATTGAATGGCGGAGCAGGCTCGAGGGGCCGAATGGCCGACTCCTGCTCCTATTTTTCTATGTTTCAAACAGCACCATGGGAGCACCTTCACCACACGGACTGCAGCGGTTCAAGAAGGCGGCTCACCACCACCTTCTCGAGGGCAACTAGGAATGGGCAATAAATGCTGGCCTTGCCAGCGACGCCCACATCCCAGGAACTAATCGTCACGAATCTTATCATCATGAAGAAATGACTCATGAAATTAACACTGGGCGGCCAGCTGGTGGCGCCGTCCAAGGAGTATAAATACTCGGGCGTGGGCCCAGCTTGCTCAGGACGTTTCTGTAACCAGGAACTAGTGATGAAACTAGAATCTCATGGTTGTGAAACAGTTGATTAAAGCCTCGTTTTATACTCAACCAAGTACTTAGTGAGATTTTTAATGCCACTAATTAAAAAAAATGGAAAAGGTTTACCTTCTTTCAAAGGGACGGAACCCAAGGCGCTATCTTGCCTCTTCACCGCCCCCCCCCGCTCTTTACCGCGCGGGAGCCCGCGGCGGCGACCGAACATGGGGCAATGCGGCCGAGAGGCGCCGGATTACTCATGGCCAGGACGTGGCGGCTTCATCTTCCCTCTTCTCTCCCCCTCCCGCCCCTAACAAAACCAGGGTCGAGGATCACCTCATCTCTCGCCCATTGAGCACGCGGGATTGGGGTGAGGGTGGATATTGAAGCCCTTCAGCCCCAATCTGCGGAATTTCAGATGTTCCCTTCACCCCTCCCCCCCAACTCCAGGGCCGCGAGAAAGAACTGGGATTTGCAAAAATTGGGGGGCGGGGCTGAGGGGAGTAAAGAACTGAAAGATCGGCAAGAACGACACAAAGCTGGGTGGGCGTGTGTGCTGTGAGGAGGATGCCGAGAAACTCCAGGATGATTTGGACAGGTTGGGTGATTGGGCAGAAGCATGGCAGATGCAATGTAACGTGAATAAATGCGAGGTTATCCACTTTGGTGGCAAAAACAGGAACGCAGATTATTATCTGAATGGCAATAGATTGGGAGAAGGGGAAGTGTAACGAGACCTGGGTGTCCTTGTGCACCAGTCGCTGAAGGTAAGCATGCAGGTGCAGCAGGCGGGTAAGAAGGCAAATGGTATGTTGGCCTTCGTAGCGAGAGGGTTTGAGTACAGGAACAAGGATGTCTTGCTGCAGTTGTACAGGGCCTTGGTGAGACCACACCTTGAGTATTGTGTGCAGTTTTGGTCGCCTTATCTGAGGAAGGATGTTCTTGCCATGGAAGGAGTGCAGCGAAGATTCACCAGGCTGATACCTGGGATGGCAGGAATGACGTATGAGGAGAGATTGGGTCGATTGGGCTTGTACTCGCTGGAGTTTAGAAGAATGAGAGGGGATCGCATTGAAATGTATAAAATTCTAACAGACTAGATGCAGGAAGGATGTTCCCGATGGTCGGGGAGTCCAGAGCCA